>NW_027439207.1:600000-820000 GCF_964188355.1 Buteo buteo | reverse complement strand
AGCATCAGAGACGGCAGCGGCGGAGGGGGACGCCCCCCTGCCGCCCGCGGCACGCCTCGGGGCCCACCCGGGCAGGTGCAGCCCACACTCGCCTTTTTTCCCCGTTTCTTTGGCTCAGCCGCCCCACCGCCCAGCGCTGCTCACGGCCGGCACCTGCGGGTACCCGGACCGAGGCCAGCACCGGCGCCTCGCGTGTTTCAGGACACCTGAGGGCTCGCGGGGCCACGCGGCCGTCACACAGCCCGGTTCAGTAAAGAAGCCCGAGGAACCCCGCTGAGCAGGGGAGGACGACACTGCCGCCATCGCGGCCCCCTTCGCTCGGGGGGGGTGCAGGACACCACTTCGCATGCAACGGGAAGCGAATTGGAAAGGAGACCACCCTGCCTGAACACCGGACACTGCCGTGACTCCCTATTACGGGGAGCACAGAAGAGCCGGCCCGCCGAGGGCCCTCTCCGACGCGACCCGAAAGGCCTCATCGATCAGTAAGGGAAGGGAACGGAGGAAGGAGCGGAGGCCCCACGGCCACGAGTCCTGGGACAGCGACGGCCACTCGCACCCGTCGCCAACCGGGGGCGGACGGCAGGTGCGGGGGCTCTGCGTGCGAGTGAGAGGGCAACGTCTGCGGAGAGGTGCAACGCCGGCCTGAACACCGGCAGAGCCGGCCCGCCGGGAAGCCCCTCCGACGCGCCCTAAACGCCTCATCGATCAGTAAGGGAAGGGAACGGAGGAAGGAGCGGAGGCCCCACGGCCACGAGTCCTGGGACAGCGACGGCCACTCGCACCCATCGCCAACCGGGGGCGGACGGCAGGTGCGGGGGCTCTGCGTGCGAGTGAGAGGGCAACGTCTGCGGAGAGGTGCAACGCCGGCCTGAACACCGGCAGAGCCGGCCCGCCGGGAAGCCCCTCCGACGCGCCCTAAACGCCTCATCGATCAGTAAGGGAAGGGAACGGAGGAAGGAGCGGAGGCCCCACGGCCACGAGTCCTGGGACAGCGACGGCCACTCGCACCCGTCGCCAACCGGGGGCGGACGGCAGGTGCGGGGGCTCTGCGTGCGAGTGAGGGCAACGCCTGCGAGAGGTGCTCCAACGGCCTGAACACCGGCAGAGCCGGCCCGCCGTGGAGGCTCTCCGACGCACCCGAGGACGCCTCAGCGGGCGCTGCCTGTGGGTCTGGATCAGTCAAATCGTGGAGCGGGAGGTGCCACGGGCCACCCGGCTCCAGACAACGATTCCCTTGAGGAAGGTAACGGGACCGGGGGATGGCCACAGCAGGCTCAACTCCCCCAGCTCCTCCAGCGTTCGAGTGCCGGCAACCGCCACCGGCTGCCGGTCTTTGCCCGCCCCACAGGCAACCGCTTGCCGTCGGGGAAAAAAAAGGCACCTGGACCCATGCCGCGCACGGGTGTTCGGGGCCTGGGGGAATGCCACAGAAGCGAGACAACCCCAGCCGCCTGCGTTCGACTTGCCAGCCACCAGGTACAGCCGCACTTTTCTTCCCGCTTCGCGGGCTCCAGCTTAAGGCCGGAGAAAACGCGATGAGGTGCCGCCACCTCTAACCCGGTACAGCGCTGCAGACCTTTCCACCGAGCCCTCCTGCAACCAGGCAAGCCGGGGCAGGCCGGACACCACAGGCCGCCCACGCGTGGCTCATGCCGGCAGAAACAGGACGAGGCGCTGCGGCCTCTCACCTGTGCCATCATCGGGCCCTCGGGGGCTGGGGGAAGCTGCGGCACGCACGAGAACCCCCAGCCGTCTGCATCCGGCTGCCAGCCACCGGGACCGGCTGCCGCTTGCACTCTGCCCAATTCGTGCATGGGCTCCAGCTTAAGGCCGGAGAAAACGCGATGAGGTGCCGCCACCTCTAACCCGGTACAGCGCTGCAGACCTTTCCACCGAGCCCTCCTGCAACCAGGCAAGCCGGGGCAGGCCGGACACCACAGGCCGCCCACGCGTGGCTCATGCCGGCAGAAACAGGACGAGGCGCTGCGGCCTCTCACCTGTGCCATCATCGGGCCCTCGGGGGCTGGGGGAAGCTGCGGCACGCACGAGAACCCCCAGCCGTCTGCATCCGGCTGCCAGCCACCGGGACCGGCTGCCGCTTGCACTCTGCCCAATTCGTGCATGGGCTCCAGCTTAAGGCCGGAGGAAACGCGATGAGGTGCCGCCACCTCTAAACCCGGTACAGCGCTGCAGACCTTTCCACCGAGCCCTCCTGCAACCAGGCAAGCCGGGGCAGGCCGGACACCACAGGCCGCCCACGCGTGGCTCATGCCGGCAAAAACAGGACGAGGCGCTGCGGCCTCTCACCTGTGCCATCATCGGGCCCTCGGGGGCTGGGGGGAAGCTGCGGCACGCACGAGAACCCCCAGCCGTCTGCATCCGGCTGCCAGCCACCGGGACCGGCTGCCGCTCTGCCCGCTCCAGCTTAAGGCCAGAGTCAAAGGACGAGGTGCTGCCACCTCGCCCGCCCATCACCAGGCCCTCAGGAGGCGGCGGCAGCCGCGGCGGGCTGGATGCTCACGGGCAGCTGCCCTCGCATATACCAGCGCTCCACCTTTGCCATCATCGGGCCCTCCGGGGCCGGGGGAAAGCCGAGGCAGGCTCGGCTCCACCCGGTCTTCCAGCGTTCGAGTGCCGGTGGCCGCCGCCGGCCACCGGGCTATGCCCTGCGGAATCCACCTTTGCACCTCTCGCACCACTCGGGTCAACAGCCACCGCCAGCCTGCCAGACCCTCGCAGGCGCCCGGCTGGCTTACTTGGAAAACACCGGGAGAGACCAACCGGCCGAACAGACAGAAAACGAGCCGAACCACCAGGCAAAACCACCACCACAACGGCCGCCCAGCGCTCCACTTCGCCGGCTGAGCCGTAAGCCTTGCAGCCGCTCACTAGCGCTGCTCCGTGCACGAGTCACCACTACCTCCTATAGTACGGGAGATCACGTCCCCGCCCCCGGCCGGCTCCAAGAGTGCCGTCCCTGCCCACCGGGGAGACCCGCCAATGACACCGACTTTTACGATGACGTAACTGGAGGCAGCGAAAAACAGCGACCCCTTGGCCAGCTCCGAGAAAGTGGCGGGGCTATCAGGTCTACCTCCCCGCCCCCGAAATGCGGCTAAGTCCCGCCGGAGCCGGGTAGACCTGGCGGCTCTTTTCACCGGCCGCTGCGGCAGCGACACCCCGCGTCCTCCCAAAGTTATGAGTGGGGGTACCAGTACTACCCCGGAGCGTCGGGAAGGGGCGCCAGGCCTATCCCGGAGCATCAGGTAGAGATACCAGAGCTACCCTGGAGGGTCAGGAAAGGAGGCTGGGTCTAACACCGCGTGCCCGTAGGGACAACAGGTGAACTCCGGCGCATCACAAAGGTTTCCGGTACAACCCCAGAGTACTGCTAGGGGAACCGGTTCTATCCCGGAACTTCGGGTAGGGACACCGGGCCTATCATGGATGGTCAGGTGGAAGGGTGGGTCAAATCCCACGCACCTGTAGGAACAGCAGTTGTACCACGGCGTACCGCCTGGAGGTACTGGTACTACCCCAGAGTTCGGATGAGGGTTACGGTTCCTACCCCAAAGTTCCGAGTGGCGGTACCAGTACTACCCCGGAGCGTAGGGAAGGGGCGCCAGGCCTACCCCGGAACATCAGGTAGAGATACCAGGCCTACCCTGGAAGGTCAGGAAGGGAGGCCGGGTCTAACACCGCGTGCCCGTAGGGACAACAGGTGAACTCCGGCGCATCACAAAGGTTTCCGGTACAACCCCAGAGTACTGCTAGGGGAACCGGTTCTATCCCGGAACTTCGGGTAGGGACACCGGGCCTAACACGGAGGGTCAGGTAGGAAGGGCGGGTCAAATTCCACGCAACCGTAGGAACAGCAGTTGTACCCTGGAGTACCGGTGGAGGTAGTGGTACTACTCCGGAGTACCGACGAGGGTCACGGGTAATACCCCAGAGTACCAGGTGAAGTACTGGTACTACCCCGGAGCGTCGGGAAGGGGCGCCAGGCCTACCCCGGAGCATCAGGTAGAGATACCAGGCCTACCCTGGAGGGTCAGGAAGGGAGGCCGGGTCTAACACCGCGTGCCCGTGGGGACAACAGGTGAATTCCGGCGCATCACAAAGGTTTCCGGTACAACCCCAGAGTACTGCTAGGGGAGCGGTTCTATCTTGGAACTTCGGGTAGGGACACCGGGCCTAACACGTAGGGTCAGGTGGGAAGGGCGGGTCAAATCCCACGCACCCGTAGGAACAGGAGTTGTATCCTGGAGTACCGGTGGAGGTAGTGGTACTACTCCAGAGTACCGATGAGGGTCACGGGTAATACCCCAGAGTACCGAGTGGAAGTACTGGTACTATCCCGGAGCGTCGGGAAGGGGCGCCAGGCCTACCCCGGAGCATCAGGTAGAGATACCAGACCTACCCTGGAAGGTCAGGAAGGGAGGCCGGGTCTCACACCGCGTGCCCGTAGGGACAACAGGTGAACTCCGGCGCATCACAAAGGTTTCCGGTACAACCCCAGAGTACTGCTAGGGGAACCGGTTCTATCCCCGAAGTTCGGGTAGGGACACCGGGCCTAACACGGAGGGTCAGGTAGGAAGGGCGGGTCAAATCCCACGCACCCGTAGGAACAGCAGTTGTACCCTGGAGTACCGGTGGAGGTAGTGGTACTACTCCGGAGTACCGTCGAGGGTCACGGGTAATACCCCAGAGTACCGGGTGGGGGTACTGGTACTACCCCGGAGCGTCGGGAAGGGGCGCCAGGCCTACCCCGGAGCATCAGGTAGAGATACCAGGCCTACCCTGGAGGGTCAGGAAGGGAGGCCGGGTCTAACACCGCGTGCCCGTAGGGACAACAGGTGAACTCCGGCGCATCACAAAGGTTTCCGGTACAACCCCAGAGTACTGCTAGGGGAACCGGTTCTATCCCGGAATGTTGGGTAGGGACACCGGGCCTATCATGGATGGTCAGGTGGAAGGGTGGGTCAAATTCCACGCACCTGTAGGAACAGCAGTTGTATCACGGCGTACCGCCTGGAGGTACTGGTACTACCCCAGAGTTCGGATGAGGGTTACGGTTCCTACCCCAAAGTTCCCAGTGGGGGTACCAGTACTACCCCGGAGCATCGGGAAGGGGCGCCAGGCCTACCCCGGAGCATCAGGTAGAGATACCAGGCCTACCCTGGAAGGTCAGGAAGGGAGGCCGGGTCTAACACCGCGTGCCCGTAGGGACAACAGGTGAACTCCGGCGCATCACAAAGGTTTCCGGTACAACCCCAGAGTACTGCTAGGGGAACCAGTTCTATCCCGGAATGTTGGGTAGGGACACCGGGCCTATCATGGATGGTCAGGTGGAAGGGTGGGTCAAATTCCACGCACCTGTAGGAACAGCAGTTGTACCACGGCGTACCGCCTGGAGGTACTGGTACTACGCCAGAGTTCGGATGAGGGTTACGGTTCCTACCCCAAAGTTCCCAGTGGGGGTACCAGTACTACCCCGGAGCATCGGGAAGGGGCGCCAGGCCTACCCCGGAGCATCAGGTAGAGATACCAGACCTACCCTGGAAGGTCAGGAAGGGAGGCCGGGTCTAACACCGCGTGCCCGTAGGGACAACAGGTGAACTCCGGCGCATCACAAAGGTTTCCGGTACAACCCCAGAGTACTGCTAGGGGAACCGGTTCTATCCCGGAACTTCGGGTAGGGACACCGGGCCTAACACGGAGGGTCAGGTAGGAAGGGCGGGTCAAATCCCACGCACCCGTAGGAACAGTAGTTGTAACCTGGAGTACCGGTGGAGGTAGTGGTACTACTCTGGAGTACCGACGAGGGTCACGGGTAATACCCCAGAGTACCAGGTGGAAGTACTGGTACTACCCCGGAGCATCGGGAAGGGGCGCCAGGCCTACCCCGGAGCATCAGGTAGAGATACCAGGCCTACCCTGGAGGGTCAGGAAGGGAGGCCGGGTCTCACACCGCGTGCCGGTAGGGACAACAGGTGAACTCCGGCGCATCACAAAGGTTTCCGGTACAACCCCAGAGTACTGCTAGGGGAACCGGTTCTATCCCGGAACTTCGGGTAGGGACACCGGGCCTAACACGGAGGGTCAGGTAGGAAGGGCGGGTCAAATCCCACACACCCGTAGGAACAGCAGTTGTACCCTGGAGTACCGGTGGAGGTAGTGGTACTACTCCGGAGTACCGACGAGGGTCACGGGTAATACCCCAGAGTACCAGGTGGAAGTACTGGTACTACCCCAGAGCATCGGGAAGGGGCACCAGGCCTACCCCGGAGCATCAGGTAGAGATACCAGGCCTACCCTGGAGGGTCAGGAATGGAGGCCGGGTCTAACACCGCGTGCCCGTAGGGACAACAGGTGAACTCCGGCGCATCACAAAGGTTTCCGGTACAACCCCAGAGTACTGCTAGGGGAACCGGTTCTATCCCGGAATGTTGGGTAGGGACACCGGGCCTATCATGGATGGTCAGGTGGAAGGGCGGGTGAAATCCCACGCACCTGTAGGAACAGCATTTGTACCACGGCGTACCGCCTGGAGGTACTGGTACTACCCCAGAGTTTGGATGAGGGATACGGTTCCTACCCCAAAGTTCGCAGTGGGGGTACCAGTAATACCCCGGAGCATCGGGAAGGGGCACCAGGCCTACCCCGGAGCATCAGGTAGAGATACCAGGCCTACCCTGGAAGGTCAGGAAGGGAGGCCGGGTCTAACACCGCGTGCCCGTAGGGACAACAGGTGAACTCCGGCGCATCACAAAGGTTTCCGGTACAACCCCAGAGTACTGCTAGGGGAACCGGTTCTATCCCGGAACTTCGGGTAGGGACACCGGGCCTAACACGGAGGGTCAGGTAGGAAGGGCGGGTCAAATCCCACGCACCCGTAGGAACAGCAGTTGTACCCTGGAGTACCGGTGGAGGTAGTGGTACTACTCCGGAGTACCGACGAGGGTCACGGGTAATACCCCAAAGTTCCGAGTGGGGGTACCATTACTACCCCGGAGCGTCGGGAAGGGGCGCCAGGCCTACCCCGGAGCATCAGGTAGAGATACCAGGCCTACCCTGGAGGGTCAGGAAGGGAGGCCGGGTCTAACACCGCGTGCCCGTAGGGACAACAGGTGAACTCCGGCGCATCACAAAGGTTTCCGGTACAACCCCAGAGTACTGCTAGGGGAACCGGTTCTATCCCGGAACTTCGGGTAGGGACACCGGGCCTAACACGGAGGGTCAGGTGGAAGGGCGGGTCAAATCCCACGCACCCGTAGGAACAGCAGTTGTACCCTGGAGTACCGGTGGAGGTAGTGGTACTACTCCGGAGTACCGACGAGGTTCACGGGTAATACCCCAGAGTACCAGGTGGAAGTACTGGTACTACCCCGGAGCATCGGTAAGGGGTACCAGGCGTACCCCGGAGCATCAGGTAGAGATACCAGACCTACCCTGGAAGGTCAGGAAGGGAGTCTGGGTCTAACACCGCGTGCCCGTAGGGACAACAGGTGAACTCCGGCGCATCACAAAGGTTTCCGGTACAACCCCAGAGTACTGCTAGGGGAACCGGTTCTATCCCGGAATGTTGGGTAGGGACACCGGGCCTATCATGGATGGTCAGGTGGAAGGGTGGGTCAAATTTCACGCACCTGTAGGAACAGCAGTTGTACCACAGCGTACCGCCTGGAGGTACTGGTACTACCCCAGAGTTCGGATGAGGGTTACGGTTCCTACCCCAAAGTTCCCAGTGGGGGTACCAGTACTACCCCGGAGCATCGGGAAGGGGCGCCAGGCCTACCTCGGAGCATCAGGTAGAGATACCAGACCTACCCTGGAGGGTCAGGAAGGGAGGCCGAGTCTAACACCGCGTGCCCATAGGGACAACAGGTGAACTCCGGTGCATCACAAAGGTTTCCGGTACAACCCCAGAGTACTGCTAGGGGAACCGGTTCTATCCCGGAACTTCGGGTAGGGACACCGGGCGTATCATGGAGGGTCAGGTAGGAAGGGCGGGTCAAATCGCACGCACCCGTAGGAACAGCAGTTGTACCCTGGAGTACCGGTGGAGGTAGTGGTACTACTCCGGAGTACCGATGAGGGTCACGGGTAATACCCCAGAGTACCGAGTGGAAGTACTGGTACTACCCCGGAGCATCGGGAAGGGGCACCAGGCCTACCCCGGAGCATCAGGTAGAGATACCAGGCCTACCCTGGAAGGTCAGGAAGGGAGGCCGGGTCTAACACCGCGTGCCCGTAGGGACAACAGGTGAACTCCGGCGCATCACAAAGGTTTCCGGTACAACCCCAGAGTACTGCTAGGGGAACCGGTTCTATCCCGGAACTTCGGGTAGGGACACCGGGCCTAACACGTAGGGTCAGGTAGGAAGGGCGGGTCAAATCCCACGCACCCGTAGGAACAGCAGTTTTACCCTGGAGTACCGGTGGAGGTAGTGGTACTACTCCGGAGTACCGTCGAGGTTCACGGGTAATACCCCAGAGTACCGGGTGGAAGTACTGGTACTACCCCGGAGCGTCGGGAAGGGGCGCCAGGCCTACCCCGGAGCATCAGGTAGAGATACCAGGCCTACCCTGGAGGGTCAGGAATGGAGGCCGGGTCTAATACCGCGTGCCCGTAGGGACAACAGGTGAACTCCGGCGCATCACAAAGGTTTCCGGTACAACCCCAGAGTACTGCTAGGGGAACCGGTTCTATCCCGGAAGTTCGGGTAGGGACACCGGGCCTAACACGGAGGGTCAGGTAGGAAGGGCGGGTCAAATCCCACGCACCCGTAGGAACAGCAGTTGCACCCTGGAGTACCGGTGGAGGTAGTGGTACTACTCCAGAGTACCGACGAGGGTCACGGGTAATACCCCAGAGTACCGGGTGGGGGTACTGGTACTACCCCGGAGCGTCGGGAAGGGGCGCCAGGCCTACCCCGGAGCATCAGGTAGAGATACCAGGCCTACCCTGGAGGGTCAGGAAGGGAGGCCGGGTCTAACACCGCGTGCCCGTAGGGACAACAGGTGAACTCCGGCGCATCACAAAGGTTTCCGGTACAACCCCAGAGTACTGCTAGGGGAACCGGTTCTATCCCGGAATGTTGGGTAGGGACACCGGGCCTATCATGGATGGTCAGGTGGAAGGGTGGGTCAAATTCCACGCACCTGTAGGAACAGCAGTTGTACCACGGCGTACCGCCTGGAGGTACTGGTACTACCCCAGAGTTCGGATGAGGGTTACGGTTCCTACCCCAAAGTTCCCAGTGGGGGTACCAGTACTACCCCGGAGCATCGGGAAGGGGCGCCAGGCCTACCCCGGAGCATCAGGTAGAGATACCAGGCCTACCCTGGAGGGTCAGGAAGGGAGGCCGGGTCTAACACCGCGTGCCCGTAGGGACAACAGGTGAACTCCGGCGCATCACAAAGGTTTCCGGTACAACCCCAGAGTACTGCTAGGGGAACCGGTTCTATCCCGGAAGTTCGGGTAGGGACACCGGGCCTATCATGGATGGTCAGGTGGAAGGGTGGGTCAAATTCCACGCACCTGTAGGAACAACAGTTGTACCACGGCGTACCGCCTGGAGGTACTGGTACTACCCCAGAGTTCGGATGAGGGTTACGGTTCCTACCCCAAAGTTCCCAGTGGGGGTACCAGTACTACCCCGGAGCATCGGGAAGGGGCGCCAGGCCTACCCCGGAGCATCAGGTAGAGATACCAGACCTACCCTGGAAGGTCAGGAAGGGAGTCCGGGTCTAACACCGCGTGCCTGTAGGGACAACAGGTGAACTCCGGCGCATCACAAAGGTTTCCGGTACAACCCCAGAGTACTGCTAGGGGAACCGGTTCTATCCCGGAATGTTGGGTAGGGACACCGGGCCTATCATGGATGGTCAGGTGGAAGGGTGGGTCAAATTTCACGCACCTGTAGGAACAGCAGTTGTACCACGGCGTACCGCCTGGAGGTACTGGTACTACCCCAGAGTTCGGATGAGGGTTACGGTTCCTACCCCAAAGTTCCCAGTGGGGGTACCAGTACTACCCCGGAGCATCGGGAAGGGGCGCCAGGCCTACCCCGGAGCATCAGGTAGAGATACCAGACCTACCCTGGAAGGTCAGGAAGGGAGGCCGGGTCTAACACCGCGTGCCCGTAGGGACAACAGGTGAACTCCGGCGCATCACAAAGGTTTCCGGTACAACCCCAGAGTACTGCTAGGGGAACCGGTTCTATCCCGGAACTTCGGGTAGGGACACCGGGCCTAACACGGAGGGTCAGGTAGGAAGGGCGGGTCAAATCCCACGCACCCGTAGGAACAGCAGTTGTAACCTGGAGTACCGGTGGAGGTAGTGGTACTACTCTGGAGTACCGACGAGGGTCACGGGTAATACCCCAGAGTACCAGGTGGAAGTACTGGTACTACCCCGGAGCATCGGGAAGGGGCGCCAGGCCTACCCCGGAGCATCAGGTAGAGATACCAGGCCTACCCTGGAGGGTCAGGAAGGGAGGCCGGGTCTCACACCGCGTGCCGGTAGGGACAACAGGTGAACTCCGGCGCATCACAAAGGTTTCCGGTACAACCCCAGAGTACTGCTAGGGGAACCGGTTCTATCCCGGAACTTCGGGTAGGGACACCGGGCCTAACACGGAGGGTCAGGTAGGAAGGGCGGGTCAAATCCCACACACCCGTAGGAACAGCAGTTGTACCCTGGAGTACCGGTGGAGGTAGTGGTACTACTCCGGAGTACCGACGAGGGTCACGGGTAATACCCCAGAGTACCAGGTGGAAGTACTGGTACTACCCCAGAGCATCGGGAAGGGGCACCAGGCCTACCCCGGAGCATCAGGTAGAGATACCAGGCCTACCCTGGAGGGTCAGGAATGGAGGCCGGGTCTAACACCGCGTGCCCGTAGGGACAACAGGTGAACTCCGGCGCATCACAAAGGTTTCCGGTACAACCCCAGAGTACTGCTAGGGGAACCGGTTCTATCCCGGAATGTTGGGTAGGGACACCGGGCCTATCATGGATGGTCAGGTGGAAGGGCGGGTGAAATCCCACGCACCTGTAGGAACAGCATTTGTACCACGGCGTACCGCCTGGAGGTACTGGTACTACCCCAGAGTTTGGATGAGGGATACGGTTCCTACCCCAAAGTTCGCAGTGGGGGTACCAGTAATACCCCGGAGCATCGGGAAGGGGCACCAGGCCTACCCCGGAGCATCAGGTAGAGATACCAGGCCTACCCTGGAAGGTCAGGAAGGGAGGCCGGGTCTAACACCGCGTGCCCGTAGGGACAACAGGTGAACTCCGGCGCATCACAAAGGTTTCCGGTACAACCCCAGAGTACTGCTAGGGGAACCGGTTCTATCCCGGAACTTCGGGTAGGGACACCGGGCCTAACACGGAGGGTCAGGTAGGAAGGGCGGGTCAAATCCCACGCACCCGTAGGAACAGCAGTTGTACCCTGGAGTACCGGTGGAGGTAGTGGTACTACTCCGGAGTACCGACGAGGGTCACGGGTAATACCCCAAAGTTCCGAGTGGGGGTACCATTACTACCCCGGAGCGTCGGGAAGGGGCGCCAGGCCTACCCCGGAGCATCAGGTAGAGATACCAGGCCTACCCTGGAGGGTCAGGAAGGGAGGCCGGGTCTAACACCGCGTGCCCGTAGGGACAACAGGTGAACTCCGGCGCATCACAAAGGTTTCCGGTACAACCCCAGAGTACTGCTAGGGGAACCGGTTCTATCCCGGAACTTCGGGTAGGGACACCGGGCCTAACACGGAGGGTCAGGTGGAAGGGCGGGTCAAATCCCACGCACCCGTAGGAACAGCAGTTGTACCCTGGAGTACCGGTGGAGGTAGTGGTACTACTCCGGAGTACCGACGAGGTTCACGGGTAATACCCCAGAGTACCAGGTGGAAGTACTGGTACTACCCCGGAGCATCGGTAAAGGGTACCAGGCGTACCCCGGAGCATCAGGTAGAGATACCAGACCTACCCTGGAAGGTCAGGAAGGGAGTCTGGGTCTAACACCGCGTGCCCGTAGGGACAACAGGTGAACTCCGGCGCATCACAAAGGTTTCCGGTACAACCCCAGAGTACTGCTAGGGGAACCGGTTCTATCCCGGAATGTTGGGTAGGGACACCGGGCCTATCATGGATGGTCAGGTGGAAGGGTGGGTCAAATTTCACGCACCTGTAGGAACAGCAGTTGTACCACAGCGTACCGCCTGGAGGTACTGGTACTACCCCAGAGTTCGGATGAGGGTTACGGTTCCTACCCCAAAGTTCCCAGTGGGGGTACCAGTACTACCCCGGAGCATCGGGAAGGGGCGCCAGGCCTACCTCGGAGCATCAGGTAGAGATACCAGACCTACCCTGGAGGGTCAGGAAGGGAGGCCGAGTCTAACACCGCGTGCCCATAGGGACAACAGGTGAACTCCGGTGCATCACAAAGGTTTCCGGTACAACCCCAGAGTACTGCTAGGGGAACCGGTTCTATCCCGGAACTTCGGGTAGGGACACCGGGCGTATCATGGAGGGTCAGGTAGGAAGGGCGGGTCAAATCGCACGCACCCGTAGGAACAGCAGTTGTACCCTGGAGTACCGGTGGAGGTAGTGGTACTACTCCGGAGTACCGATGAGGGTCACGGGTAATACCCCAGAGTACCGAGTGGAAGTACTGGTACTACCCCGGAGCATCGGGAAGGGGCACCAGGCCTACCCCGGAGCATCAGGTAGAGATACCAGGCCTACCCTGGAAGGTCAGGAAGGGAGGCCGGGTCTAACACCGCGTGCCCGTAGGGACAACAGGTGAACTCCGGCGCATCACAAAGGTTTCCGGTACAACCCCAGAGTACTGCTAGGGGAACCGGTTCTATCCCGGAACTTCGGGTAGGGACACCGGGCCTAACACGTAGGGTCAGGTAGGAAGGGCGGGTCAAATCGCACGCACCCGTAGGAACAGCAGTTTTACCCTGGAGTACCGGTGGAGGTAGTGGTACTACTCCGGAGTACCGTCGAGGTTCACGGGTAATACCCCAGAGTACCGGGTGGAAGTACTGGTACTACCCCGGAGCGTCGGGAAGGGGCGCCAGGCCTACCCCGGAGCATCAGGTAGAGATACCAGGCCTACCCTGGAGGGTCAGGAATGGAGGCCGGGTCTAACACCGCGTGCCCGTAGGGACAACAGGTGAACTCCGGCGCATCACAAAGGTTTCCGGTACAACCCCAGAGTACTGCTAGGGGAACCGGTTCTATCCCGGAAGTTCGGGTAGGGACACCGGGCCTAACACGGAGGGTCAGGTAGGAAGGGCGGGTCAAATCCCACGCACCCGTAGGAACAGCAGTTGCACCCTGGAGTACCGGTGGAGGTAGTGGTACTACTCCAGAGTACCGACGAGGGTCACGGGTAATACCCCAGAGTACCGGGTGGGGGTACTGGTACTACCCCGGAGCGTCGGGAAGGGGCGCCAGGCCTACCCCGGAGCATCAGGTAGAGATACCAGGCCTACCCTGGAGGGTCAGGAAGGGAGGCCGGGTCTAACACCGCGTGCCCGTAGGGACAACAGGTGAACTCCGGCGCATCACAAAGGTTTCCGGTACAACCCCAGAGTACTGCTAGGGGAACCGGTTCTATCCCGGAATGTTGGGTAGGGACACCGGGCCTATCATGGATGGTCAGGTGGAAGGGTGGGTCAAATTCCACGCACCTGTAGGAACAGCAGTTGTACCACGGCGTACCGCCTGGAGGTACTGGTACTACCCCAGAGTTCGGATGAGGGTTACGGTTCCTACCCCAAAGTTCCCAGTGGGGGTACCAGTACTACCCCGGAGCGTAGGGAAGGGGCGCCAGGCCTACCCCGGAGCATCAGGTAGAGATACCAGGCCTACCCTGGAGGGTCAGGAAGGGAGGCCGGGTCTAACACCGCGTGCCCGTAGGGACAACAGGTGAACTCCGGCGCATCACAAAGGTTTCCGGTACAACCCCAGAGTACTGCTAGGGGAACCGGTTCTATCCCGGAAGTTCGGGTAGGGACACCAGGCCTATCATGGATGGTCAGGTGGAAGGGTGGGTCAAATTCCACGCACCTGTAGGAACAACAGTTGTACCACGGCGTACCGCCTGGAGGTACTGGTACTACCCCAGAGTTCGGATGAGGGTTACGGTTCCTACCCCAAAGTTCCCAGTGGGGGTACGAGTACTACCCCGGAGCATCGGGAAGGGGCGCCAGGCCTACCCCGGAGCATCAGGTAGAGATACCAGACCTACCCTGGAAGGTCAGGAAGGGAGTCCGGGTCTAACACCGCGTGCCTGTAGGGACAACAGGTGAACTCCGGCGCATCACAAAGGTTTCCGGTACAACCCCAGAGTACTGCTAGGGGAACCGGTTCTATCCCGGAATGTTGGGTAGGGACACCGGGCCTATCATGGATGGTCAGGTGGAAGGGTGGGTCAAATTTCACGCACCTGTAGGAACAGCAGTTGTACCACGGCGTACCGCCTGGAGGTACTGGTACTACCCCAGAGTTCGGATGAGGGTTACGGTTCCTACCCCAAAGTTCCCAGTGGGGGTACCAGTACTACCCCGGAGCATCGGGAAGGGGCGCCAGGCCTACCTCGGAGCATCAGGTAGAGATACCAGACCTACCCTGGAGGGTCAGGAAGGGAGGCCGAGTCTAACACCGCGTGCCCATAGGGACAACAGGTGAACTCCGGTGCATCACAAAGGTTTCCGGTACAACCCCAGAGTACTGCTAGGGGAACCGGTTCTATCCCGGAACTTCGGGTAGGGACACCGGGCGTATCATGGAGGGTCAGGTAGGAAGGGCGGGTCAAATCGCACGCACCCGTAGGAACAGCAGTTGTACCCCGGAGTACCGGTGGAGGTAGTGGTACTACTCCGGAGTACCGACGAGGGTCACGGGTAATACCCCAGAGTACCAGGTGGAAGTACTGGTACTACCCCAGAGCATCGGGAAGGGGCACCAGGCCTACCCCGGAGCATCAGGTAGAGATACCAGGCCTACCCTGGAGGGTCAGGAATGGAGGCCGGGTCTAACACCGCGTGCCCGTAGGGACAACAGGTGAACTCCGGCGCATCACAAAGGTTTCCGGTACAACCCCAGAGTACTGCTAGGGGAACCGGTTCTATCCCGGAATGTTGGGTAGGGACACCGGGCCTATCATGGATGGTCAGGTGGAAGGGCGGGTGAAATCCCACGCACCTGTAGGAACAGCATTTGTACCACGGCGTACCGCCTGGAGGTACTGGTACTACCCCAGAGTTTGGATGAGGGATACGGTTCCTACCCCAAAGTTCGCAGTGGGGGTACCAGTAATACCCCGGAGCATCGGGAAGGGGCACCAGGCCTACCCCGGAGCATCAGGTAGAGATACCAGGCCTACCCTGGAAGGTCAGGAAGGGAGGCCGGGTCTAACACCGCGTGCCCGTAGGGACAACAGGTGAACTCCGGCGCATCACAAAGGTTTCCGGTACAACCCCAGAGTACTGCTAGGGGAACCGGTTCTATCCCGGAACTTCGGGTAGGGACACCGGGCCTAACACGGAGGGTCAGGTAGGAAGGGCGGGTCAAATCCCACGCACCCGTAGGAACAGCAGTTGTACCCTGGAGTACCGGTGGAGGTAGTGGTACTACTCCGGAGTACCGACGAGGGTCACGGGTAATACCCCAAAGTTCCGAGTGGGGGTACCATTACTACCCCGGAGCGTCGGGAAGGGGCGCCAGGCCTACCCCGGAGCATCAGGTAGAGATACCAGGCCTACCCTGGAGGGTCAGGAAGGGAGGCCGGGTCTAACACCGCGTGCCCGTAGGGACAACAGGTGAACTCCGGCGCATCACAAAGGTTTCCGGTACAACCCCAGAGTACTGCTAGGGGAACCGGTTCTATCCCGGAACTTCGGGTAGGGACACCGGGCCTAACACGGAGGGTCAGGTGGAAGGGCGGGTCAAATCCCACGCACCCGTAGGAACAGCAGTTGTACCCTGGAGTACCGGTGGAGGTAGTGGTACTACTCCGGAGTACCGACGAGGTTCACGGGTAATACCCCAGAGTACCAGGTGGAAGTACTGGTACTACCCCGGAGCATCGGTAAGGGGTACCAGGCGTACCCCGGAGCATCAGGTAGAGATACCAGACCTACCCTGGAAGGTCAGGAAGGGAGTCTGGGTCTAACACCGCGTGCCCGTAGGGACAACAGGTGAACTCCGGCGCATCACAAAGGTTTCCGGTACAACCCCAGAGTACTGCTAGGGGAACCGGTTCTATCCCGGAATGT
This sequence comes from Buteo buteo, assembly GCF_964188355.1. Lineage (NCBI taxonomy): Eukaryota > Metazoa > Chordata > Aves > Accipitriformes > Accipitridae > Buteo > Buteo buteo. The sequence goes on along the minus strand of NW_027439207.1, from coordinate 803,696 downwards.
TGGGTAGGGACACCGGGCCTATCATGGATGGTCAGGTGGAAGGGTGGGTCAAATTTCACGCACCTGTAGGAACAGCAGTTGTACCACAGCGTACCGCCTGGAGGTACTGGTACTACCCCAGAGTTCGGATGAGGGTTACGGTTCCTACCCCAAAGTTCCCAGTGGGGGTACCAGTACTACCCCGGAGCATCGGGAAGGGGCGCCAGGCCTACCTCGGAGCATCAGGTAGAGATACCAGACCTACCCTGGAGGGTCAGGAAGGGAGGCCGAGTCTAACACCGCGTGCCCATAGGGACAACAGGTGAACTCCGGTGCATCACAAAGGTTTCCGGTACAACCCCAGAGTACTGCTAGGGGAACCGGTTCTATCCCGGAACTTCGGGTAGGGACACCGGGCGTATCATGGAGGGTCAGGTAGGAAGGGCGGGTCAAATCGCACGCACCCGTAGGAACAGCAGTTGTACCCTGGAGTACCGGTGGAGGTAGTGGTACTACTCCGGAGTACCGATGAGGGTCACGGGTAATACCCCAGAGTACCGAGTGGAAGTACTGGTACTACCCCGGAGCATCGGGAAGGGGCACCAGGCCTACCCCGGAGCATCAGGTAGAGATACCAGGCCTACCCTGGAAGGTCAGGAAGGGAGGCCGGGTCTAACACCGCGTGCCCGTAGGGACAACAGGTGAACTCCGGCGCATCACAAAGGTTTCCGGTACAACCCCAGAGTACTGCTAGGGGAACCGGTTCTATCCCGGAACTTCGGGTAGGGACACCGGGCCTAACACGTAGGGTCAGGTAGGAAGGGCGGGTCAAATCGCACGCACCCGTAGGAACAGCAGTTTTACCCTGGAGTACCGGTGGAGGTAGTGGTACTACTCCGGAGTACCGTCGAGGTTCACGGGTAATACCCCAGAGTACCGGGTGGAAGTACTGGTACTACCCCGGAGCGTCGGGAAGGGGCGCCAGGCCTACCCCGGAGCATCAGGTAGAGATACCAGGCCTACCCTGGAGGGTCAGGAATGGAGGCCGGGTCTAATACCGCGTGCCCGTAGGGACAACAGGTGAACTCCGGCGCATCACAAAGGTTTCCGGTACAACCCCAGAGTACTGCTAGGGGAACCGGTTCTATCCCGGAAGTTCGGGTAGGGACACCGGGCCTAACACGGAGGGTCAGGTAGGAAGGGCGGGTCAAATCCCACGCACCCGTAGGAACAGCAGTTGCACCCTGGAGTACCGGTGGAGGTAGTGGTACTACTCCAGAGTACCGACGAGGGTCACGGGTAATACCCCAGAGTACCGAGTGGGGGTACTGGTACTACCCCGGAGCGTCGGGAAGGGGCGCCAGGCCTACCCCGGAGCATCAGGTAGAGATACCAGGCCTACCCTGGAGGGTCAGGAAGGGAGGCCGGGTCTAACACCGCGTGCCCGTAGGGACAACAGGTGAACTCCGGCGCATCACAAAGGTTTCCGGTACAACCCCAGAGTACTGCTAGGGGAACCGGTTCTATCCCGGAATGTTGGGTAGGGACACCGGGCCTATCATGGATGGTCAGGTGGAAGGGTGGGTCAAATTCCACGCACCTGTAGGAACAGCAGTTGTACCACGGCGTACCGCCTGGAGGTACTGGTACTACCCCAGAGTTCGGATGAGGGTTACGGTTCCTACCCCAAAGTTCCCAGTGGGGGTACCAGTACTACCCCGGAGCATCGGGAAGGGGCGCCAGGCCTACCCCGGAGCATCAGGTAGAGATACCAGGCCTACCCTGGAGGGTCAGGAAGGGAGGCCGGGTCTAACACCGCGTGCTCGTAGGGACAACAGGTGAACTCCGGCGCATCACAAAGGTTTCCGGTACAACCCCAGAGTACTGCTAGGGGAACCGGTTCTATCCCGGAAGTTCGGGTAGGGACACCGGGCCTATCATGGATGGTCAGGTGGAAGGGTGGGTCAAATTCCACGCACCTGTAGGAACAACAGTTGTACCACGGCGTACCGCCTGGAGGTACTGGTACTACCCCAGAGTTCGGATGAGGGTTACGGTTCCTACCCCAAAGTTCCCAGTGGGGGTACCAGTACTACCCCGGAGCATCGGGAAGGGGCGCCAGGCCTACCCCGGAGCATCAGGTAGAGATACCAGACCTACCCTGGAAGGTCAGGAAGGGAGTCCGGGTCTAACACCGCGTGCCTGTAGGGACAACAGGTGAACTCCGGCGCATCACAAAGGTTTCCGGTACAACCCCAGAGTACTGCTAGGGGAACCGGTTCTATCCCGGAATGTTGGGTAGGGACACCGGGCCTATCATGGATGGTCAGGTGGAAGGGTGGGTCAAATTTCACGCACCTGTAGGAACAGCAGTTGTACCACGGCGTACCGCCTGGAGGTACTGGTACTACCCCAGAGTTCGGATGAGGGTTACGGTTCCTACCCCAAAGTTCCCAGTGGGGGTACCAGTACTACCCCGGAGCATCGGGAAGGGGCGCCAGGCCTACCCCGGAGCATCAGGTAGAGATACCAGACCTACCCTGGAAGGTCAGGAAGGGAGGCCGGGTCTAACACCGCGTGCCCGTAGGGACAACAGGTGAACTCCGGCGCATCACAAAGGTTTCCGGTACAACCCCAGAGTACTGCTAGGGGAACCGGTTCTATCCCGGAACTTCGGGTAGGGACACCGGGCCTAACACGGAGGGTCAGGTAGGAAGGGCGGGTCAAATCCCACGCACCCGTAGGAACAGCAGTTGTAACCTGGAGTACCGGTGGAGGTAGTGGTACTACTCTGGAGTACCGACGAGGGTCACGGGTAATACCCCAGAGTACCAGGTGGAAGTACTGGTACTACCCCGGAGCATCGGGAAGGGGCGCCAGGCCTACCCCGGAGCATCAGGTAGAGATACCAGGCCTACCCTGGAGGGTCAGGAAGGGAGGCCGGGTCTCACACCGCGTGCCGGTAGGGACAACAGGTGAACTCCGGCGCATCACAAAGGTTTCCGGTACAACCCCAGAGTACTGCTAGGGGAACCGGTTCTATCCCGGAACTTCGGGTAGGGACACCGGGCCTAACACGGAGGGTCAGGTAGGAAGGGCGGGTCAAATCCCACACACCCGTAGGAACAGCAGTTGTACCCTGGAGTACCGGTGGAGGTAGTGGTACTACTCCGGAGTACCGACGAGGGTCACGGGTAATACCCCAGAGTACCAGGTGGAAGTACTGGTACTACCCCAGAGCATCGGGAAGGGGCACCAGGCCTACCCCGGAGCATCAGGTAGAGATACCAGGCCTACCCTGGAGGGTCAGGAATGGAGGCCGGGTCTAACACCGCGTGCCCGTAGGGACAACAGGTGAACTCCGGCGCATCACAAAGGTTTCCGGTACAACCCCAGAGTACTGCTAGGGGAACCGGTTCTATCCCGGAATGTTGGGTAGGGACACCGGGCCTATCATGGATGGTCAGGTGGAAGGGCGGGTGAAATCCCACGCACCTGTAGGAACAGCATTTGTACCACGGCGTACCGCCTGGAGGTACTGGTACTACCCCAGAGTTTGGATGAGGGATACGGTTCCTACCCCAAAGTTCGCAGTGGGGGTACCAGTAATACCCCGGAGCATCGGGAAGGGGCACCAGGCCTACCCCGGAGCATCAGGTAGAGATACCAGGCCTACCCTGGAAGGTCAGGAAGGGAGGCCGGGTCTAACACCGCGTGCCCGTAGGGACAACAGGTGAACTCCGGCGCATCACAAAGGTTTCCGGTACAACCCCAGAGTACTGCTAGGGGAACCGGTTCTATCCCGGAACTTCGGGTAGGGACACCGGGCCTAACACGGAGGGTCAGGTAGGAAGGGCGGGTCAAATCCCACGCACCCGTAGGAACAGCAGTTGTACCCTGGAGTACCGGTGGAGGTAGTGGTACTACTCCGGAGTACCGACGAGGGTCACGGGTAATACCCCAAAGTTCCGAGTGGGGGTACCATTACTACCCCGGAGCGTCGGGAAGGGGCGCCAGGCCTACCCCGGAGCATCAGGTAGAGATACCAGGCCTACCCTGGAGGGTCAGGAAGGGAGGCCGGGTCTAACACCGCGTGCCCGTAGGGACAACAGGTGAACTCCGGCGCATCACAAAGGTTTCCGGTACAACCCCAGAGTACTGCTAGGGGAACCGGTTCTATCCCGGAACTTCGGGTAGGGACACCGGGCCTAACACGGAGGGTCAGGTGGAAGGGCGGGTCAAATCCCACGCACCCGTAGGAACAGCAGTTGTACCCTGGAGTACCGGTGGAGGTAGTGGTACTACTCCGGAGTACCGACGAGGTTCACGGGTAATACCCCAGAGTACCAGGTGGAAGTACTGGTACTACCCCGGAGCATCGGTAAAGGGTACCAGGCGTACCCCGGAGCATCAGGTAGAGATACCAGACCTACCCTGGAAGGTCAGGAAGGGAGTCTGGGTCTAACACCGCGTGCCCGTAGGGACAACAGGTGAACTCCGGCGCATCACAAAGGTTTCCGGTACAACCCCAGAGTACTGCTAGGGGAACCGGTTCTATCCCGGAATGTTGGGTAGGGACACCGGGCCTATCATGGATGGTCAGGTGGAAGGGTGGGTCAAATTTCACGCACCTGTAGGAACAGCAGTTGTACCACAGCGTACCGCCTGGAGGTACTGGTACTACCCCAGAGTTCGGATGAGGGTTACGGTTCCTACCCCAAAGTTCCCAGTGGGGGTACCAGTACTACCCCGGAGCATCGGGAAGGGGCGCCAGGCCTACCTCGGAGCATCAGGTAGAGATACCAGACCTACCCTGGAGGGTCAGGAAGGGAGGCCGAGTCTAACACCGCGTGCCCATAGGGACAACAGGTGAACTCCGGTGCATCACAAAGGTTTCCGGTACAACCCCAGAGTACTGCTAGGGGAACCGGTTCTATCCCGGAACTTCGGGTAGGGACACCGGGCGTATCATGGAGGGTCAGGTAGGAAGGGCGGGTCAAATCGCACGCACCCGTAGGAACAGCAGTTGTACCCTGGAGTACCGGTGGAGGTAGTGGTACTACTCCGGAGTACCGATGAGGGTCACGGGTAATACCCCAGAGTACCGAGTGGAAGTACTGGTACTACCCCGGAGCATCGGGAAGGGGCACCAGGCCTACCCCGGAGCATCAGGTAGAGATACCAGGCCTACCCTGGAAGGTCAGGAAGGGAGGCCGGGTCTAACACCGCGTGCCCGTAGGGACAACAGGTGAACTCCGGCGCATCACAAAGGTTTCCGGTACAACCCCAGAGTACTGCTAGGGGAACCGGTTCTATCCCGGAACTTCGGGTAGGGACACCGGGCCTAACACGTAGGGTCAGGTAGGAAGGGCGGGTCAAATCGCACGCACCCGTAGGAACAGCAGTTTTACCCTGGAGTACCGGTGGAGGTAGTGGTACTACTCCGGAGTACCGTCGAGGTTCACGGGTAATACCCCAGAGTACCGGGTGGAAGTACTGGTACTACCCCGGAGCGTCGGGAAGGGGCGCCAGGCCTACCCCGGAGCATCAGGTAGAGATACCAGGCCTACCCTGGAGGGTCAGGAATGGAGGCCGGGTCTAACACCGCGTGCCCGTAGGGACAACAGGTGAACTCCGGCGCATCACAAAGGTTTCCGGTACAACCCCAGAGTACTGCTAGGGGAACCGGTTCTATCCCGGAAGTTCGGGTAGGGACACCGGGCCTAACACGGAGGGTCAGGTAGGAAGGGCGGGTCAAATCCCACGCACCCGTAGGAACAGCAGTTGCACCCTGGAGTACCGGTGGAGGTAGTGGTACTACTCCAGAGTACCGACGAGGGTCACGGGTAATACCCCAGAGTACCGGGTGGGGGTACTGGTACTACCCCGGAGCGTCGGGAAGGGGCGCCAGGCCTACCCCGGAGCATCAGGTAGAGATACCAGGCCTACCCTGGAGGGTCAGGAAGGGAGGCCGGGTCTAACACCGCGTGCCCGTAGGGACAACAGGTGAACTCCGGCGCATCACAAAGGTTTCCGGTACAACCCCAGAGTACTGCTAGGGGAACCGGTTCTATCCCGGAATGTTGGGTAGGGACACCGGGCCTATCATGGATGGTCAGGTGGAAGGGTGGGTCAAATTCCACGCACCTGTAGGAACAGCAGTTGTACCACGGCGTACCGCCTGGAGGTACTGGTACTACCCCAGAGTTCGGATGAGGGTTACGGTTCCTACCCCAAAGTTCCCAGTGGGGGTACCAGTACTACCCCGGAGCATCGGGAAGGGGCGCCAGGCCTACCCCGGAGCATCAGGTAGAGATACCAGGCCTACCCTGGAGGGTCAGGAAGGGAGGCCGGGTCTAACACCGCGTGCCCGTAGGGACAACAGGTGAACTCCGGCGCATCACAAAGGTTTCCGGTACAACCCCAGAGTACTGCTAGGGGAACCGGTTCTATCCCGGAAGTTCGGGTAGGGACACCGGGCCTATCATGGATGGTCAGGTGGAAGGGTGGGTCAAATTCCACGCACCTGTAGGAACAACAGTTGTACCACGGCGTACCGCCTGGAGGTACTGGTACTACCCCAGAGTTCGGATGAGGGTTACGGTTCCTACCCCAAAGTTCCCAGTGGGGGTACGAGTACTACCCCGGAGCATCGGGAAGGGGCGCCAGGCCTACCCCGGAGCATCAGGTAGAGATACCAGACCTACCCTGGAAGGTCAGGAAGGGAGTCCGGGTCTAACACCGCGTGCCTGTAGGGACAACAGGTGAACTCCGGCGCATCACAAAGGTTTCCGGTACAACCCCAGAGTACTGCTAGGGGAACCGGTTCTATCCCGGAATGTTGGGTAGGGACACCGGGCCTATCATGGATGGTCAGGTGGAAGGGTGGGTCAAATTTCACGCACCTGTAGGAACAGCAGTTGTACCACGGCGTACCGCCTGGAGGTACTGGTACTACCCCAGAGTTCGGATGAGGGTTACGGTTCCTACCCCAAAGTTCCCAGTGGGGGTACCAGTACTACCCCGGAGCATCGGGAAGGGGCGCCAGGCCTACCTCGGAGCATCAGGTAGAGATACCAGACCTACCCTGGAGGGTCAGGAAGGGAGGCCGAGTCTAACACCGCGTGCCCATAGGGACAACAGGTGAACTCCGGTGCATCACAAAGGTTTCCGGTACAACCCCAGAGTACTGCTAGGGGAACCGGTTCTATCCCGGAACTTCGGGTAGGGACACCGGGCGTATCATGGAGGGTCAGGTAGGAAGGGCGGGTCAAATCGCACGCACCCGTAGGAACAGCAGTTGTACCCCGGAGTACCGGTGGAGGTAGTGGTACTACTCCGGAGTACCGACGAGGGTCACGGGTAATACCCCAGAGTACCAGGTGGAAGTACTGGTACTACCCCGGAGCATCGGGAAGGGGCGGCAGGCCTACCCCGGAGCATCAGGTAGAGATACCAGGCCTACCCTGGAGGGTCAGGAAGGGAGGCCGGGTCTAACACCGCGTGCCCGTAGGGACAACAGGTGAACTCCGGCGCATCACAAAGGTTTCCGGTACAACCCCAGAGTACTGCTAGGGGAACCGGTTCTATCCCGGAACTTCGGGTAGGGACACCGGGCCTAACACGTAGGGTCAGGTAGGAAGGGCGGGTCAAATCGCACGCACCCGTAGGAACAGCAGTTGTACCCTGGAGTACCGGTGGAGGTAGTGGTACTACTCCGGAGTACCGTCGAGGTTCACGGGTAATACCCCAGAGTACCGGGTGGAAGTACTGGTACTACCCCGGAGCGTCGGGAAGGGGCGCCAGGCCTACCCCGGAGCATCAGGTAGAGATACCAGGCCTACCCTGGAGGGTCAGGAATGGAGGCCGGGTCTAACACCGCGTGCCCGTAGGGACAACAGGTGAACTCCGGCGCATCACAAAGGTTTCCGGTACAACCCCAGAGTACTGCTAGGGGAACCGGTTCTATCCCGGAAGTTCGGGTAGGGACACCGGGCCTAACACGGAGGGTCAGGTAGGAAGGGCGGGTCAAATCCCACGCACCCGTAGGAACAGCAGTTGCACCCTGGAGTACCGGTGGAGGTAGTGGTACTACTCCAGAGTACCGACGAGGGTCACGGGTAATACCCCAGAGTACCGGGTGGGGGTACTGGTACTACCCCGGAGCGTCGGGAAGGGGCGCCAGGCCTACCCCGGAGCATCAGGTAGAGATACCAGGCCTACCCTGGAGGGTCAGGAAGGGAGGCCGGGTCTAACACCGCGTGCCTGTAGGGACAACAGGTGAACTCCGGCGCATCACAAAGGTTTCCGGTACAACCCCAGAGTACTGCTAGGGGAACCGGTTCTATCCCGGAATGTTGGGTAGGGACACCGGGCCTATCATGGATGGTCAGGTGGAAGGGTGGGTCAAATTCCACGCACCTGTAGGAACAGCAGTTGTACCACGGCGTACCGCCTGGAGGTACTGGTACTACCCCAGAGTTCGGATGAGGGTTACGGTTCCTACCCCAAAGTTCCCAGTGGGGGTACCAGTACTACCCCGGAGCATCGGGAAGGGGCGCCAGGCCTACCCCGGAGCATCAGGTAGAGATACCAGGCCTACCCTGGAAGGTCAGGAAGGGAGGCCGGGTCTAACACCGCGTGCCCGTAGGGACAACAGGTGAACTCCGGCGCATCACAAAGGTTTCCGGTACAACCCCAGAGTACTGCTAGGGGAACCGGTTCTATCCCGGAATGTTGGGTAGGGACACCGGGCCTATCATGGATGGTCAGGTGGAAGGGTGGGTCAAATTCCACGCACCTGTAGGAACAGCAGTTGTACCACGGCGTACCGCCTGGAGGTACTGGTACTACCCCAGAGTTCGGATGAGGGTTACGGTTCCTACCCCAAAGTTCCCAGTGGGGGTACCAGTACTACCCCGGAGCATCGGGAAGGGGCGCCAGGCCTACCCCGGAGCATCAGGTAGAGATACCAGGCCTACCCTGGAGGGTCAGGAAGGGAGGCCGGGTCTAACACCGCGTGCCCGTAGGGACAACAGGTGAACTCCGGCGCATCACAAAGGTTTCCGGTACAACCCCAGAGTACTGCTAGGGGAACCGGTTCTATCCCGGAATGTTGGGTAGGGACACCGGGCCTATCATGGATGGTCAGGTGGAAGGGTGGGTCAAATTCCACGCACCTGTAGGAACAGCAGTTGTACCACGGCGTAACGCCTGGAGGTACTGGTACTACCCCAGAGTTCGGATGAGGGTTACGGTTCCTACCCCAAAGTTCCCAGTGGGGGTACCAGTACTACCCCGGAGCATCGGGAAGGGGCGCCAGGCCTACCCCGGAGCATCAGGTAGAGATACCAGGCCTACCCTGGAAGGTCAGGAAGGGAGGCCGGGTCTAACACCGCATGCCCATAGGGACAACAGGTGAACTCCGGCGCATCACAAAGGTTTCCGGTACAACCCCAGAGTACTGCTAGGGGAACCGGTTCTATCCCGGAACTTCGGGTAGGGACACCGGGCCTAACACGGAGGGTCAGGTAGGAAGGGCGGGTCAAATCCCACGCACCCGTGGGAACAGCAGTTGTACCCTGGAGTACCGGTGGAGGTAGTGGTACTACTCCGGAGTACCGATGAGGGTCACGGGTAATACCCCAGAGTACCAGGTGGAAGTACTGGTACTACCCCGGAGCGTCGGGAAGGGGCGCCAGGCCTACCCCGGAGCATCAGGTAGAGATACCAGACCTACCCTGGAAGGTCAGGAAGGGAGTCCGGGTCTAACACCGCGTGCCCGTAGGGACAACAGGTGAACTCCGGCGCATCACAAAGGTTTCCGGTACAACCCCAGAGTACTGCTAGGGGAACCGGTTCTATCCCGGAAGTTCGGGTAGGGACACCGGGCCTAACACGGAGGGTCAGGTAGGAAGGGCGGGTCAAATCCCACGCACCCGTAGGAACAGCAGTTGTACCCTGGAGTACCGGTGGAGGTAGTGGTACTACTCCGGAGTACCGACGAGGGTCACGGGTAATACCCCAGAGTACCAGGTGGAAATACTGGTACTACCCCAGAGCATCGGGAAGGGGCACCAGGCCTACCCCGGAGCATCAGGTAGAGATACCAGGCCTACCCTGGAGGGTCAGGAAGGGAGGCCGGGTCTAACACCGCGTGCCCGTAGGGATAACAGGTGAACTCCGGCGCATCACAAAGGTTTCCGGTACAACCCCAGAGTACTGCTAGGGGAACCGGTTCTATCCCGGAAGTTCGGGTAGGGACACCGGGCCTAACACGGAGGGTCAGGTAGGAAGGGCGGGTCAAATCCCACGCACCTGTAGGAACAGCATTTGTACCACGGCGTACCACCTGGAGGTACTGGTACTACCCCAGAGTTTGGATGAGGGATACGGTTCCTACCCCAAAGTTCGCAGTGGGGGTACCAGTAATACCCCGGAGCAGCGGGAAGGGGCACCAGGCCTACCCCGGAGCATCAGGTAGAGATACCAGGCCTACCCTGGAAGGTCAGGAAGGGAGGCCGGGTCTAACACCGCGTGCCCGTAGGGACAACAGGTGAACTCCGGCGCATCACAAAGGTTTCCGGTACAACCCCAGAGTACTGCTAGGGGAACCGGTTCTATCCCGGAACTTCGGGTAGGGACACCGGGCCTAACACGTAGGGTCAGGTAGGAAGGGCGGGTCAAATCCCACGCACCTGTAGGAACAGCAGTTGTACCCTGGAGTACCGGTGGAGGTAGTGGTACTACTCCGGAGTACCGTCGAGGTTCACGGGTAATACCCCAGAGTACCGGGTGGAAGTACTGGTACTACCCCGGAGCGTCGGGAAGGGGCGCCAGGCCTACCCCGGAGCATCAGGTAGAGATACCAGGCCTACCCTGGAGGGTCAGGAATGGAGGCCGGGTCTAACACCGCGTGCCCGTAGGGACAACAGGTGAACTCCGGCGCATCACAAAGGTTTCCGGTACAACCCCAGAGTACTGCTAGGGGAACCGGTTCTATCCCGGAAGTTCGGGTAGGGACACCGGGCCTAACACGGAGGGTCAGGTAGGAAGGGCGGGTCAAATCCCACGCACCCGTAGGAACAGCAGTTGCACCCTGGAGTACCGGTGGAGGTAGTGGTACTACTCCAGAGTACCGACGAGGGTCACGGGTAATACCCCAGAGTACCGGGTGGGGGTACTGGTACTACCCCGGAGCGTCGGGAAGGGGCGCCAGGCCTACCCCGGAGCATCAGGTAGAGATACCAGGCCTACCCTGGAGGGTCAGGAAGGGAGGCCGGGTCTAACACCGCGTGCCTGTAGGGACAACAGGTGAACTCCGGCGCATCACAAAGGTTTCCGGTACAACCCCAGAGTACTGCTAGGGGAACCGGTTCTATCCCGGAATGTTGGGTAGGGACACCGGGCCTATCATGGATGGTCAGGTGGAAGGGTGGGTCAAATTCCACGCACCTGTAGGAACAGCAGTTGTACCACGGCGTACCGCCTGGAGGTACTGGTACTACCCCAGAGTTCGGATGAGGGTTACGGTTCCTACCCCAAAGTTCCCAGTGGGGGTACCAGTACTACCCCGGAGCATCGGGAAGGGGCGCCAGGCCTACCCCGGAGCATCAGGTAGAGATACCAGGCCTACCCTGGAAGGTCAGGAAGGGAGGCCGGGTCTAACACCGCGTGCCCGTAGGGACAACAGGTGAACTCCGGCGCATCACAAAGGTTTCCGGTACAACCCCAGAGTACTGCTAGGGGAACCGGTTCTATCCCGGAATGTTGGGTAGGGACACCGGGCCTATCATGGATGGTCAGGTGGAAGGGTGGGTCAAATTCCACGCACCTGTAGGAACAGCAGTTGTACCACGGCGTACCGCCTGGAGGTACTGGTACTACCCCAGATTTCGGATGAGGGTTACGGTTCCTACCCCAAAGTTCCCAGTGGGGGTACCAGTACTACCCCGGAGCATCGGGAAGGGGCGCCAGGCCTACCCCGGAGCATCAGGTAGAGATACCAGGCCTACCCTGGAGGGTCAGGAAGGGAGGCCGGGTCTAACACCGCGTGCCCGTAGGGACAACAGGTGAACTCCGGCGCATCACAAAGGTTTCCGGTACAACCCCAGAGTACTGCTAGGGGAACCGGTTCTATCCCGGAATGTTGGGTAGGGACACCGGGCCTATCATGGATGGTCAGGTGGAAGGGTGGGTCAAATTCCACGCACCTGTAGGAACAGCAGTTGTACCACGGCGTAACGCCTGGAGGTACTGGTACTACCCCAGAGTTCGGATGAGGGTTACGGTTCCTACCCCAAAGTTCCCAGTGGGGGTACCAGTACTACCCCGGAGCATCGGGAAGGGGCGCCAGGCCTACCCCGGAGCATCAGGTAGAGATACCAGGCCTACCCTGGAAGGTCAGGAAGGGAGGCCGGGTCTAACACCGCATGCCCATAGGGACAACAGGTGAACTCCGGCGCATCACAAAGGTTTCCGGTACAACCCCAGAGTACTGCTAGGGGAACCGGTTCTATCCCGGAACTTCGGGTAGGGACACCGGGCCTAACACGGAGGGTCAGGTAGGAAGGGCGGGTCAAATCCCACGCACCCGTGGGAACAGCAGTTGTACCCTGGAGTACCGGTGGAGGTAGTGGTACTACTCCGGAGTACCGATGAGGGTCACGGGTAATACCCCAGAGTACCAGGTGGAAGTACTGGTACTACCCCGGAGCGTCGGGAAGGGGCGCCAGGCCTACCCCGGAGCATCAGGTAGAGATACCAGACCTACCCTGGAAGGTCAGGAAGGGAGTCCGGGTCTAACACCGCGTGCCCGTAGGGACAACAGGTGAACTCCGGCGCATCACAAAGGTTTCCGGTACAACCCCAGAGTACTGCTAGGGGAACCGGTTCTATCCCGGAACTTCGGGTAGGGACACCGGGCCTAACACGTAGGGTCAGGTAGGAAGGGCGGGTCAAATCCCACGCACCCGTAGGAACAGCAGTTGTACCCTGGAGTACCGGTGGAGGTAGTGGTACTACTCCGGAGTACCATCGAGGTTCACGGGTAATACCCCAGAGTACCGGGTGGAAGTACTGGTACTACCCCGGAGCGTCGGGAAGGGGCGCCAGGCCTACCCCGGAGCATCAGGTAGAGATACCAGGCCTACCCTGGAGGGTCAGGAAGGGAGGCCGGGTCTCACACCGCGTGCCGGTAGGGACAACAGGTGAACTCCGGCGCATCACAAAGGTTTCCGGTACAACCCCAGAGTACTGCTAGGGGAACCGGTTCTATCCCGGAACTTCGGGTAGGGACACCGGGCCTAACACGGAGGGTCAGGTAGGAAGGGCGGGTCAAATCCCACGCACCCGTAGGAACAGCAGTTGTACCCTGGAGTACCGGTGGAGGTAGTGGTACTACTCCGGAGAACCGACGAGGGTCACGGGTAATACCCCAGAGTACCAGGTGGAAGTACTGGTACTACCCCAGAGCATCGGGAAGGGGCACCAGGCCTACCCCGGAGCATCAGGTAGAGATACCAGGCCTACCCTGGAGGGTCAGGAAGGGAGGCCGGGTCTAACACCGCGTGCCCGTAGGGACAACAGGTGAACTCCGGCGCATCACAAAGGTTTCCGGTACAACCCCAGAGTACTGCTAGGGGAACCGGTTCTATCCCGGAATGTTGGGTAGGGACACCGGGCCTATCATGGATGGTCAGGTGGAAGGGCGGGTCAAATCCCACGCACCTGTAGGAACAGCATTTGTACCACGGCGTACCGCCTGGAGGTACTGGTACTACCCCAGAGTTTGGATGAGGGATACGGTTCCTACCCCAAAGTTCGCAGTGGGGTACCAGTAATACCCCGGAGCATCGGGAAGGGGCACCAGGCCTACCCCGGAGCATCAGGTAGAGATACCAGGCCTACCCTGGAAGGTCAGGAAGGGAGGCCGGGTCTAACACCGCGTGCCCGTAGGGACAACAGGTGAACTCCGGCGCATCACAAAGGTTTCCGGTACAACCCCAGAGTACTGCTAGGGGAACCGGTTCTATCCCGGAACTTCGGGTAGGGACACCGGGCCTAACACTGAGAGTCAGGTAGGAAGGGCGGGTCAAATCCCACGCACCCGTAGGAACAGCAGTTGTACCCTGGAGTACTGGTGGAGGTAGTGGTACTACTCCGGAGTACCGACGAGGGTCACGGGTAATACCCCAGAGTACCAGGTGGAAGTACTGGTACTACCCCAGAGCGTCGGGAAGGGGCGCCAGGCCTACCCCGGAGCATCAGGTAGAGATACCAGGCCTACCCTGGAAGGTCAGGAAGGGAGGCCGGGTCTCACACCGCGTGCCCGTAGGGACAACAGGTGAACTCCGGCGCATCACAAAGGTTTCCGGTACAACCCCAGAGTACTGCTAGGGGAACCGGTTCTATCCCGGAAGTTCGGGTAGGGACACCGGGCCTAACACGGAGGGTCAGGTAGGAAGGGCGGGTCAAATCCCACGCACCCGTAGGAACAGCAGTTGTACCCTGGAGTACCGGTGGAGGTAGTGGTACTACTCCGGAGTACCGACGAGGGTCACGGGTAATACCCCAGAGTACCAGGTGGAAATACTGGTACTACCCCAGAGCATCGGGAAGGGGCACCAGGCCTACCCCGGAGCATCAGGTAGAGATACCAGGCCTACCCTGGAGGGTCAGGAAGGGAGGCCGGGTCTAACACCGCGTGCCCGTAGGGATAACAGGTGAACTCCGGCGCATCACAAAGGTTTCCGGTACAACCCCAGAGTACTGCTAGGGGAACCGGTTCTATCCCGGAAGTTCGGGTAGGGACACCGGGCCTAACACGGAGGGTCAGGTAGGAAGGGCGGGTCAAATCCCACGCACCTGTAGGAACAGCATTTGTACCACGGCGTACCACCTGGAGGTACTGGTACTACCCCAGAGTTTGGATGAGGGATACGGTTCCTACCCCAAAGTTCGCAGTGGGGGTACCAGTACTACCCCGGAGCATCGGGAAGGGGCACCAGGCCTACCCCGGAGCATCAGGTAGAGATACCAGGCCTACCCTGGAAGGTCAGGAAGGGAGGCCGGGTCTAACACCGCGTGCCCGTAGGGACAACAGGTGAACTCCGGCGCATCACAAAGGTTTCCGGTACAACCCCAGAGTACTGCTAGGGGAACCGGTTCTATCCCGGAACTTCGGGTAGGGACACCGGGCCTAACACGTAGGGTCAGGTAGGAAGGGCGGGTCAAATCCCACGCACCTGTAGGAACAGCAGTTGTACCCTGGAGTACCGGTCGAGGTAGTGGTACTACTCCGGAGTACCGACGAGGGTCACGGGTAATACCCCAGAGTACCAGGAGGAAGTACTGGTACTACCCCAGAGCATCGGGAAGGGGCACCAGGCCTACCCCGGAGCATCAGGTAGAGATACCAGGCCTACCCTGGAGGGTCAGGAAGGGAGGCCGGGTCTAACACCGCGTGCCCGTAGGGACAACAGGTGAACTCCGGCGCATCACAAAGGTTTCCGGTACAACCCCAGAGTACTGCTAGGGGAACCGGTTCTATCCCGGAATGTTGGGTAGGGACACCGGGCCTAACACGGAGGGTCAGGTGGAAGGGCGGGTCAAATCCCACGCACCCGTAGGAACAGCAGTTGTACCCTGGAGTACCGGTGGAGGTAGTGGTACTACTCCGGAGTACCGTCGAGGTTCACGGGTAATACCCCAGAGTAACAGGTGGAAGTACTGGTACTACCCCGGAGCATCGGGAAGGGGCGCCAGGCCTACCCCGGAGCATCAGGTAGAGATACCAGACCTACCCTGGAAGGTCAGGAAGGGAGTCCGGGTCTAACACCGCGTGCCTGTAGGGACAACAGGTGAACTCCGGCGCATCACAAAGGTTTCCGGTACAACCCCAGAGTACTGCTAGGGGAACCGGTTCTATCCCGGAAGTTCGGGTAGGGACACCGGGCCTAACACGGAGGGTCAGGTAGGAAGGGCGGGTCAAATCCCACGCACCCGTAGGAACAGCAGTTGTACCCTGGAGTACCGGTGGAGGTACTGGTACTACTCCGGAGTACCGATGAGCGTCACGGGTCATAGCCTAGAGTACCAGGTGGAAGTACTGGTACTACCCCAGAGCATCGGGAAGGGGCACCAGGCCTACCCCGGAGCATCAGGTAGAGATACCAGGCCTACCCTGGAGGGTCAGGAAGGGAGGCCGGGTCTAACACCGCGTGCCCGTAGGGACAACAGGTGAACTCCGGCGCATCACAAAGGTTTCCGGTACAACCCCAGAGTACTGCTAGGGGAACCGGTTCTATCCCGGAATGTTGGGTAGGGACACCGGGCCTATCATGGATGGTCAGGTGGAAGGGTGGGTCAAATTCCACGCACCTGTAGGAACAGCAGTTGTACCACGGCGTACCGCCTGGAGGTACTGGTACTACCCCAGAGTTCGGATGAGGGTTACGGTTCCTACCCCAAAGTTCCCAGTGGGGGTACCAGTACTACCCCGGAGCATCGGGAAGGGGCGCCAGGCCTACCCCGGAGCATCAGGTAGAGATACCAGGCCTACCCTGGAAGGTCAGGAAGGGAGGCCGGGTCTAACACCGCGTGCCCGTAGGGACAACAGGTGAACTCCGGCGCATCACAAAGGTTTCCGGTACAACCCCAGAGTACTGCTAGGGGAACCGGTTCTATCCCGGAATGTTGGGTAGGGACACCGGGCCTATCATGGATGGTCAGGTGGAAGGGTGGGTCAAATTCCACGCACCTGTAGGAACAGCAGTTGTACCACGGCGTACCGCCTGGAGGTACTGGTACTACCCCAGAGTTCGGATGAGGGTTACGGTTCCTACCCCAAAGTTCCCAGTGGGGGTACCAGTACTACCCCGGAGCATCGGGAAGGGGCGCCAGGCCTACCCCGGAGCATCAGGTAGAGATACCAGGCCTACCCTGGAAGGTCAGGAAGGGAGGCCGGGTCTAACACCGCGTGCCCGTAGGGACAACAGGTGAACTCCGGCGCATCACAAAGGTTTCCGGTACAACCCCAGAGTACTGCTAGGGGAACCGGTTCTATCCCGGAAGTTCGGGTAGGGACACCGGGCCTAACACGGAGGGTCAGGTAGGAAGGGCGGGTCAAATCCCACGCACCCGTAGGAACAGCAGTTGCACCCTGGAGTACCGGTGGAGGTAGTGGTACTACTCCAGAGTACCGACGAGGGTCACGGGTAATACCCCAGAGTACCGGGTGGGGGTACTGGTACTACCCCGGAGCGTCGGGAAGGGGCGCCAGGCCTACCCCGGAGCATCAGGTAGAGATACCAGGCCTACCCTGGAGGGTCAGGAAGGGAGGCCGGGTCTAACACCGCGTGCCCGTAGGGACAACAGGTGAACTCCGGCGCATCACAAAGGTTTCCGGTACAACCCCAGAGTACTGCTAGGGGAACCGGTTCTATCCCGGAATGTTGGGTAGGGACACCGGGCCTATCATGGATGGTCAGGTGGAAGGGTGGGTCAAATTCCACGCACCTGTAGGAACAGCAGTTGTACCACGGCGTACCGCCTGGAGGTACTGGTACTACCCCAGAGTTCGGATGAGGGTTACGGTTCCTACCCCAAAGTTCCCAGTGGGGGTACCAGTACTACCCCGGAGCATCGGGAAGGGGCGCCAGGCCTACCCCGGAGCATCAGGTAGAGATACCAGGCCTACCCTGGAGGGTCAGGAAGGGAGGCCGGGTCTAACACCGCGTGCCCGTAGGGACAACAGGTGAACTCCGGCGCATCACAAAGGTTTCCGGTACAACCCCAGAGTACTGCTAGGGGAACCGGTTCTATCCCGGAAGTTCGGGTAGGGACACCGGGCCTATCATGGATGGTCAGGTGGAAGGGTGGGTCAAATTCCACGCACCTGTAGGAACAGCAGTTGTACCACGGCGTACCGCCTGGAGGTACTGGTACTACCCCAGAGTTCGGATGAGGGTTACGGTTCCTACCCCAAAGTTCCCAGTGGGGGTACCAGTACTACCCCGGAGCATCGGGAAGGGGCGCCAGGCCTACCCCGGAGCATCAGGTAGAGATACCAGACCTACCCTGGAAGGTCAGGAAGGGAGTCCGGGTCTAACACCGCGTGCCTGTAGGGACAACAGGTGAACTCCGGCGCATCACAAAGGTTTCCGGTACAACCCCAGAGTACTGCTAGGGGAACCGGTTCTATCCCGGAATGTTGGGTAGGGACACCGGGCCTATCATGGATGGTCAGGTGGAAGGGTGGGTCAAATTTCACGCACCTGTAGGAACAGCAGTTGTACCACGGCGTACCGCCTGGAGGTACTGGTACTACCCCAGAGTTCGGATGAGGGTTACGGTTCCTACCCCAAAGTTCCCAGTGGGGGTACCAGTACTACCCCGGAGCATCGGGAAGGGGCGCCAGGCCTACCTCGGAGCATCAGGTAGAGATACCAGACCTACCCTGGAGGGTCAGGAAGGGAGGCCGAGTCTAACACCGCGTGCCCATAGGGACAACAGGTGAACTCCGGTGCATCACAAAGGTTTCCGGTACAACCCCAGAGTACTGCTAGGGGAACCGGTTCTATCCCGGAACTTCGGGTAGGGACACCGGGCGTATCATGGAGGGTCAGGTAGGAAGGGCGGGTCAAATCGCACGCACCCGTAGGAACAGCAGTTGTACCCTGGAGTACCGGTGGAGGTAGTGGTACTACTCCGGAGTACCGACGAGGGTCACGGGTAATACCCCAGAGTACCAGGTGGAAGTACTGGTACTACCCCGGAGCATCGGGAAGGGGCGGCAGGCCTACCCCGGAGCATCAGGTAGAGATACCAGGCCTACCCTGGAGGGTCAGGAAGGGAGGCCGGGTCTAACACCGCGTGCCCGTAGGGACAACAGGTGAACTCCGGCGCATCACAAAGGTTTCCGGTACAACCCCAGAGTACTGCTAGGGGAACCGGTTCTATCCCGGAACTTCGGGTAGGGACACCGGGCCTAACACGTAGGGTCAGGTAGGAAGGGCGGGTCAAATCGCACGCACCCGTAGGAACAGCAGTTGTACCCTGGAGTACCGGTGGAGGTAGTGGTACTACTCCGGAGTACCGTCGAGGTTCACGGGTAATACCCCAGAGTACCGGGTGGAAGTACTGGTACTACCCCGGAGCGTCGGGAAGGGGCGCCAGGCCTACCCCGGAGCATCAGGTAGAGATACCAGGCCTACCCTGGAGGGTCAGGAATGGAGGCCGGGTCTAACACCGCGTGCCCGTAGGGACAACAGGTGAACTCCGGCGCATCACAAAGGTTTCCGGTACAACCCCAGAGTACTGCTAGGGGAACCGGTTCTATCCCGGAAGTTCGGGTAGGGACACCGGGCCTAACACGGAGGGTCAGGTAGGAAGGGCGGGTCAAATCCCACGCACCCGTAGGAACAGCAGTTGCACCCTGGAGTACCGGTGGAGGTAGTGGTACTACTCCAGAGTACCGACGAGGGTCACGGGTAATACCCCAGAGTACCGGGTGGGGGTACTGGTACTACCCCGGAGCGTCGGGAAGGGGCGCCAGGCCTACCCCAGAGCATCAGGTAGAGATACCAGGCCTACCCTGGAGGGTCAGGAAGGGAGGCCGGGTCTAACACCGTGTGCCCGTAGGGACAACAGGTGAACTCCGGCGCATCACAAAGTTTTCCGGTACAACCCCAGAGTACTGCTAGGGGAACCGGTTCTATCCCGGAATGTTGGGTAGGGACACCGGGCCTATCATGGATGGTCAGGTGGAAGGGTGGGTCAAATTCCACGCACCTGTAGGAACAGCAGTTGTACCACGGCGTACCGCCTGGAGGTACTGGTACTACCCCAGAGTTCGGATGAGGGTTACGGTTCCTACCCCAAAGTTCCCAGTGGGGGTACCAGTACTACCCCGGAGCATCGGGAAGGGGCGCCAGGCCTACCCCGGAGCATCAGGTAGAGATACCAGACCTACCCTGGAAGGTCAGGAAGGGAGTCCGGGTCTAACACCGCGTGCCTGTAGGGACAACAGGTGAACTCCGGCGCATCACAAAGGTTTCCGGTACAACCCCAGAGTACTGCTAGGGGAACCGGTTCTATCCCGGAATGTTGGGTAGGGACACCGGGCCTATCATGGATGGTCAGGTGGAAGGGTGGGTCAAATTTCACGCACCTGTAGGAACAGCAGTTGTATCACGGCGTACCGCCTGGAGGTACTGGTACTACCCCAGAGTTCGGATGAGGGTTACGGTTCCTACCCCAAAGTTCCCAGTGGGGGTACCAGTACTACCCCGGAGCATCGGGAAGGGGCGCCAGGCCTACCTCGGAGCATCAGGTAGAGATACCAGACCTACCCTGGAGGGTCAGGAAGGGAGGCCAGGTCTAACACCGCGTGCCCATAGGGACAACAGGTGAACTCCGGTGCATCACAAAGGTTTCCGGTACAACCCCAGAGTACTGCTAGGGGAACCGGTTCTATCCCGGAACTTCGGGTAGGGACACCGGGCCTAACACGGAGGGTCAGGTAGGAAGGGCGGGTCAAATCGCACGCACCCGTAGGAACAGCAGTTGTACCCTGGAGTACCGGTGGAGGTAGTGGTACTACTCCGGAGTACCGATGAGGGTCACGGGTAATACCCCAGAGTACCAGGTGGAAGTACTGGTACTACCCCGGAGCATCGGGAAGGGGCACCAGGCCTACCCCGGAGCATCAGGTAGAGATACCAGGCCTACCCTGGAAGGTCAGGAAGGGAGGCCGGGTCTAACACCGCGTGCCCGTAGGGACAACAGGTGAACTCCGGCGCATCACAAAGGTTTCCGGTACAACCCCAGAGTACTGCTAGGGGAACCGGTTCTATCCCGGAACTTCGGGTAGGGACACCGGGCCTAACACGTAGGGTCAGGTAGGAAGGGCGGGTCAAATCCCACGCACCCGTAGGAACAGCAGTTGTACCCTGGAGTACCGGTGGAGGTAGTGGTACTACTCCGGAGTACCGTCGAGGTTCACGGGTAATACCCCAGAGTACCGGGTGGAAGTACTGGTACTACCCCGGAGCGTCGGGAAGGGGCGCCAGGCCTACCCCGGAGCATCAGGTAGAGATACCAGGCCTACCCTGGAGGGTCAGGAAGGGAGGCCGAGTCTAACACCGCGTGGCCATAGGGACAACAGGTGAACTCCGGTGCATCACAAAGGTTTCCGGTACAACCCCAGAGTACTGCTAGGGGAACCGGTTCTATCCCGGAACTTCGGGTAGGGACACCGGGCGTATCATGGAGGGTCAGGTAGGAAGGGCGGGTCAAATCGCACGCACCCGTAGGAACAGCAGTTGTACCCTGGAGTACCGGTGGAGGTAGTGGTACTACTCCGGAGTACCGACGAGGGTCACGGGTAATACCCCAGAGTAACAGGTGGAAGTACTGGTACTACCCCGGAGCATCGGGAAGGGGCGGCAGGCCTACCCCGGAGCATCAGGTAGAGATACCAGGCCTACCCTGGAGGGTCAGGAAGGGAGGCCGGGTCTAACACCGCGTGCCCGTAGGGACAACAGGTGAACTCCGGCGCATCACAAAGGTTTCCGGTACAACCCCAGAGTACTGCTAGGGGAACCGGTTCTATCCCGGAAGTTCGGGTAGGGACACCGGGCCTAACACGGAGGGTCAGGTAGGAAGGGCGGGTCAAATCCCACGCACCTGTAGGAACAGCAGTTGCACCCTGGAGTACCGGTGGAGGTAGTGGTACTACTCCAGAGTACCGACGAGGGTCACGGGTAATACCCCAGAGTACCGGGTGGGGGTACTGGTACTACCCCGGAGCGTCGGGAAGGGGCGGCAGGCCTACCCCGGAGCATCAGGTAGAGATACCAGGCCTACCCTGGAGGGTCAGGAAGGGAGGCCGGGTCTAACACCGCGTGCCCGTAGGGACAACAGGTGAACTCCGGCGCATCACAAAGTTTTCCGGTACAACCCCAGAGTACTGCTAGGGGAACCGGTTCTATCCCGGAATGTTGGGTAGGGACACCGGGCCTATCATGGATGGTCAGGTGGAAGGGTGGGTCAAATTCCACGCACCTGTAGGAACAGCAGTTGTACCACGGCGTACCGCCTGGAGGTACTGGTACTACCCCAGAGTTCGGATGAGGGTTACGGTTCCTACCCCAAAGTTTCGAGTGGGGGTACCAGTACTTCCCCGGAGCGTAGGGAAGGGGCGCCAGGCCTACCCCGGAGCATTCAGGAAGTGATACCAGGCCTACCCTGGAGGGTCAGGAAGGGAGTCCGGGTCTAACACCGCGTGCCTGTAGGGACAACAGGTGAACTCCGGCGCATCACAAAGGTTTCCGGTACAACCCCAGAGTACTGCTAGGGGAACCGGTTCTATCCTGGAATGTTGGGTAGGGACACCGGGCCTATCATGGATGGTCAGGTGGAAGGGTGGGTCAAATTCCACGCACCTGTAGGAACAGCAGTTGTACCACGGCGTACCGCCTGGAGGTACTGGTACTACCCCAGAGTTCGGATGAGGGTTACGGTTCCTACCCCAAAGTTCCCAGTGGGGGTACCAGTACTACCCCGGAGCATCGGGAAGGGGCGCCAGGCCTACCCCGGAGCATCAGGTAGAGATACCAGGCCTACCCTGGAGGGTCAGGAAGGGAGGCCGGGTCTCACACCGCGTGCCCGTAGGGACAACAGGTGAAATCCGGCGCATCACAAAGGTTTCCGGTACAACCCCAGAGTACTGCTAGGGGAACCGGTTCTATCCCGGAAGTTCGGGTAGGGACACCGGGCCTAACACGGAGGGTCAGGTAGGAAGGGCGGGTCAAATCCCACGCACCCGTAGGAACAGCAGTTGTACCCTGGAGTACCGGTGGAGGTAGTGGTACTACTCCGGAGTACCGACGAGGGTCTCGGGTAATACCCCAGAGTACCGGGTGGGGGTACTGGTACTACCCCGGAGCGTCGGGAAGGGGCGCCAGGCCTACCCGGGAGCATCAGGTAGAGATACCAGGCCTACCCTGGAGGGTCAGGAAGGGAGGCCGGGTCTAACACCGCGTGCCCGTAGGGACAACAGGTGAACTCCGGCGCATCACAAAGGTTTCCGGTACAACCCCAGAGTACTGCTAGGGGAACCGGTTCTATCCCGGAATGTTGGGTAGGGACACCGGGCCTATCATGGATGGTCAGGTGGAAGGGTGGGTCAAATTCCACGCACCTGTAGGAACAGCAGTTGTACCACGGCGTAACGCCTGGAGGTACTGGTACTACCCCAGAGTTCGGATGAGGGTTACGGTTCCTACCCCAAAGTTCCCAGTGGGGGTACCAGTACTACCCTGGAGCATCGGGAAGGGGCGCCAGGCCTACCCCGGAGCATCAGGTAGAGATACCAGGCCTACCCTGGAAGGTCAGGAAGGGAGGCCGGGTCTAACACCGCATGCCCATAGGGACAACAGGTGAACTCCGGCGCATCACAAAGGTTTCCGGTACAACCCCAGAGTACTGCTAGGGGAACCGGTTCTATCCCGGAACTTCGGGTAGGGACACCGGGCCTAACACGGAGGGTCAGGTAGGAAGGGCGGGTCAAATCCCACGCACCCGTGGGAACAGCAGTTGTACCCTGGAGTACCGGTGGAGGTAGTGGTACTACTCCGGAGTACCGATGAGGGTCACGGGTAATACCCCAGAGTACCAGGTGGAAGTACTGGTACTACCCCGGAGCGTCGGGAAGGGGCGCCAGGCCTACCCCGGAGCATCAGGTAGAGATACCAGACCTACCCTGGAAGGTCAGGAAGGGAGTCCGGGTCTAACACCGCGTGCCCGTAGGGACAACAGGTGAACTCCGGCGCATCACAAAGGTTTCCGGTACAACCCCAGAGTACTGCTAGGGGAACCGGTTCTATCCCGGAACTTCGGGTAGGGACACCGGGCCTAACACGTAGGGTCAGGTAGGAAGGGCGGGTCAAATCCCACGCACCCGTAGGAACAGCAGTTGTACCCTGGAGTACCGGTGGAGGTAGTGGTACTACTCCGGAGTACCATCGAGGTTCACGGGTAATACCCCAGAGTACCGGGTGGAAGTACTGGTACTACCCCGGAGCGTCGGGAAGGGGCGCCAGGCCTACCCCGGAGCATCAGGTAGAGATACCAGGCCTACCCTGGAGGGTCAGGAAGGGAGGCCGGGTCTCACACCGCGTGCCGGTAGGGACAACAGGTGAACTCCGGCGCATCACAAAGGTTTCCGGTACAACCCCAGAGTACTGCTAGGGGAACCGGTTCTATCCCGGAACTTCGGGTAGGGACACCGGGCCTAACACGGAGGGTCAGGTAGGAAGGGCGGGTCAAATCCCACGCACCCGTAGGAACAGCAGTTGTACCCTGGAGTACCGGTGGAGGTAGTGGTACTACTCCGGAGAACCGACGAGGGTCACGGGTAATACCCCAGAGTACCAGGTGGAAGTACTGGTACTACCCCAGAGCATCGGGAAGGGGCACCAGGCCTACCCCGGAGCATCAGGTAGAGATACCAGGCCTACCCTGGAGGGTCAGGAAGGGAGGCCGGGTCTAACACCGCGTGCCCGTAGGGACAACAGGTGAACTCCGGCGCATCACAAAGGTTTCCGGTACAACCCCAGAGTACTGCTAGGGGAACCGGTTCTATCCCGGAATGTTGGGTAGGGACACCGGGCCTATCATGGATGGTCAGGTGGAAGGGCGGGTCAAATCCCACGCACCTGTAGGAACAGCATTTGTACCACGGCGTACCGCCTGGAGGTACTGGTACTACCCCAGAGTTTGGATGAGGGATACGGTTCCTACCCCAAAGTTCGCAGTGGGGTACCAGTAATACCCCGGAGCATCGGGAAGGGGCACCAGGCCTACCCCGGAGCATCAGGTAGAGATACCAGGCCTACCCTGGAAGGTCAGGAAGGGAGGCCGGGTCTAACACCGCGTGCCCGTAGGGACAACAGGTGAACTCCGGCGCATCACAAAGGTTTCCGGTACAACCCCAGAGTACTGCTAGGGGAACCGGTTCTATCCCGGAACTTCGGGTAGGGACACCGGGCCTAACACGGAGAGTCAGGTAGGAAGGGCGGGTCAAATCCCACGCACCCATAGGAACAGCAGTTGTACCCTGGAGTACTGGTGGAGGTAGTGGTACTACTCCGGAGTACCGACGAGGGTCACGGGTAATACCCCAGAGTACCAGGTGGAAGTACTGGTACTACCCCAGAGCGTCGGGAAGGGGCGCCAGGCCTACCCCGGAGCATCAGGTAGAGATACCAGGCCTACCCTGGAAGGTCAGGAAGGGAGGCCGGGTCTCACACCGCGTGCCCGTAGGGACAACAGGTGAACTCCGGCGCATCACAAAGGTTTCCGGTACAACCCCAGAGTACCGCTAGGGGAACCGGTTCTATCCCGGAATGTTGGGTAGTGACACCGGGCCTAACACGGAGGGTCAGGTGGAAGGGCGGGTCAAATCCCACGCACCCGTAGGAACAGCAGTTGTACCCTGGAGTACCGGTGGAGGTAGTGGTACTACTCCGGAGTACCGTCGAGGTTCACGGGTAATACCCCAGAGTAACAGGTGGAAGTACTGGTACTACCCCGGAGCATCGGGAAGGGGCGCCAGGCCTACCCCGGAGCATCAGGTAGAGATACCAGACCTACCCTGGAAGGTCAGGAAGGGAGTCC
Organism: Buteo buteo; assembly: GCF_964188355.1. Classification (NCBI taxonomy): domain Eukaryota; kingdom Metazoa; phylum Chordata; class Aves; order Accipitriformes; family Accipitridae; genus Buteo; species Buteo buteo. Next base: position 778,037 of record NW_027439207.1, on the reverse strand, counting down.
GGGTCTAACACCGCGTGCCTGTAGGGACAACAGGTGAACTCCGGCGCATCACAAAGGTTTCCGGTACAACCCCAGAGTACTGCTAGGGGAACCGGTTCTATCCCGGAAGTTCGGGTAGGGACACCGGGCCTAACACGGAGGGTCAGGTAGGAAGGGCGGGTCAAATCCCACGCACCCGTAGGAACAGCAGTTGTACCCTGGAGTACCGGTGGAGGTACTGGTACTACTCCGGAGTACCGATGAGCGTCACGGGTCATAGCCTAGAGTACCAGGTGGAAGTACTGGTACTACCCCAGAGCATCGGGAAGGGGCACCAGGCCTACCCCGGAGCATCAGGTAGAGATACCAGGCCTACCCTGGAGGGTCAGGAAGGGAGGCCGGGTCTAACACCGCGTGCCCGTAGGGACAACAGGTGAACTCCGGCGCATCACAAAGGTTTCCGGTACAACCCCAGAGTACTGCTAGGGGAACCGGTTCTATCCCGGAATGTTGGGTAGGGACACCGGGCCTATCATGGATGGTCAGGTGGAAGGGTGGGTCAAATTCCACGCACCTGTAGGAACAGCAGTTGTACCATGGCGTACCGCCTGGAGGTACTGGTACTACCCCAGAGTTCGGATGAGGGTTACGGTTCCTACCCCAAAGTTCCCAGTGGGGGTACCAGTACTACCCCGGAGCATCGGGAAGGGGCGCCAGGCCTACCCCGGAGCATCAGGTAGAGATACCAGACCTACCCTGGAAGGTCAGGAAGGGAGGCCGGGTCTAACACCGCGTGCCCGTAGGGACAACAGGTGAACTCCGGCGCATCACAAAGGTTTCCGGTACAACCCCAGAGTACTGCTAGGGGAACCGGTTCTATCCCGGAATGTTGGGTAGGGACACCGGGCCTATCATGGATGGTCAGGTGGAAGGGTGGGTCAAATTCCACGCACCTGTAGGAACAGCAGTTGTACCACGGCGTACCGCCTGGAGGTACTGGTACTACCCCAGAGTTCGGATGAGGGTTACGGTTCCTACCCCAAAGTTCCCAGTGGGGGTACCAGTACTACCCCGGAGCATCGGGAAGGGGCGCCAGGCCTACCCCGGAGCATCAGGTAGAGATACCAGGCCTACCCTGGAAGGTCAGGAAGGGAGGCCGGGTCTAACACCGCGTGCCCGTAGGGACAACAGGTGAACTCCGGCGCATCACAAAGGTTTCCGGTACAACCCCAGAGTACTGCTAGGGGAACCGGTTCTATCCCGGAATGTTGGGTAGGGACACCGGGCCTATCATGGATGGTCAGGTGGAAGGGTGGGTCAAATTCCACGCACCTGTAGGAACAGCAGTTGTACCACGGCGTACCGCCTGGAGGTACTGGTACTACCCCAGAGTTCGGATGAGGGTTACGGTTCCTACCCCAAAGTTCCCAGTGGGGGTACCAGTACTACCCCGGAGCATCGGGAAGGGGCGCCAGGCCTACCCCGGAGCATCAGGTAGAGATACCAGACCTACCCTGGAAGGTCAGGAAGGGAGGCCGGGTCTAACACCGCGTGCCCGTAGGGACAACAGGTGAACTCCGGCGCATCACAAAGGTTTCCGGTACAACCCCAGAGTACTGCTAGGGGAACCGGTTCTATCCCGGAACTTCGGGTAGGGACACCGGGCCTAACACGGAGGGTCAGGTAGGAAGGGCGGGTCAAATCCCACGCACCCGTAGGAACAGCAGTTGTACCCTGGAGTACCGGTGGAGGTAGTGGTACTACTCTGGAGTACCGACGAGGGTCACGGGTAATACCCCAGAGTACCAGGTGGAAGTACTGGTACTACCCCGGAGCATCGGTAAGGGGCACCAGGCCTACCCTGGAGCATCAGGTAGAGATACCAGGCCTACCCTGGAAGGTCAGGAAGGGAGGCCGGGTCTAACACCGCGTGCCCGTAGGGACAACAGGTGAACTCCGGCGCATCACAAAGGTTTCCGGTACAACCCCAGAGTACTGCTAGGGGAACCGGTTCTATCCCGGAACTTCGGGTAGGGACACCGGGCCTAACACGGAGGGTCAGGTAGGAAGGGCGGGTCAAATCCCACGCACCCGTAGGAACAGCAGTTGTACCCTGGAGTACCAGTGGAGGTAGTGGTACTACTCCGGAGTACCGTCGAGGGTCACGGGTAATACCCCAGAGTACCGGGTGGAAGTACTGGTACTACCCCAGAGCGTCGGGAAGGGGCGCCAGGCCTACCCCGGAGCATCAGGTAGAGATACCAGGCCTACCCTGGAGGGTCAGGAAGGGAGGCCGGGTCTCACACCGCGTGCCGGTAGGGACAACAGGTGAACTCCGGCGCATCACAAAGGTTTCCGGTACAACCCCAGAGTACTGCTAGGGGAACCGGTTCTATCCCGGAACTTCGGGTAGGGACACCGGGCCTAACACGGAGGGTCAGGTAGGAAGGGCGGGTCAAATCCCACGCACCCGTAGGAACAGCAGTTTTACCCTGGAGTACCGGTGGAGGTAGTGGTACTACTCCGGAGTACCGACGAGGGTCACGGGTAATACCCCAGAGTACCAGGTGGAAGTACTGGTACTACCCCGGAGCGTCGGGAAGGGGCGCCAGGCCTACCCCGGAGCATCAGGTAGAGATACCAGGCCTACCCTGGAGGGTCAGGAAGGGAGTCCGGGTCTAACACCGCGTGCCCGTAGGGACAACAGGTGAACTCCGGCGCATCACAAAGGTTTCCGGTACAACCCCAGAGTACTGCTAGGGGAACCGGTTCTATCCCGGAACTTCGGGTAGGGACACCGGGCCTATCATGGATGGTCAGGTGGAAGGGTGGGTCAAATTTCACGCACCTGTAGGAACAGCAGTTGTACCACGGCGTACCGCCTGGAGGTACTGGTACTACCCCAGAGTTCGGATGAGGGATACGGTTCCTACCCCAAAGTTCGCAGTGGGGGTACCAGTAATACGCCGGAGCATCCGGAAGGGGCACCAGGCCTACCCCGGAGCATCAGGTAGGGATAGCAGACCTACCCAGGAGGGTCAGGAAGGGAGGCCGGGTCTAACACCGCGTGCCTGTAGGGACAACAGGTGAACTCCGGCGCATCACAAAGGTTTCCGGTACAACCCCAGAGTACTGCTAGGGGAACCGGTTCTATCCCGGAACTTCGGGTAGGGACACCGGGCCTAACACGGAGGGTCAGGTAGGAAGGGCGGGTCAAATCCCACGCACCCGTAGGAACAGCAGTTGTACCCTGGAGTACCGGTGGAGGTACTGGTACTACTCCGGAGTACCGTCGAGCGTCACGGGTAATACCCCAGAGTACCGGGTGCGGGTACTGGTACTACCCCGGAGCGTCGGGAAGGGGCGCCAGGCCTACCCCGGAGCATCAGGTAGAGATACCAGGCCTACCCTGGAGGGTCAGGAAGGGAGGCCGGGTCTAACACCGCGTGCCCGTAGGGACAACAGGTGAACTCCGGCGCATCACAAAGGTTTCCGGTACAACCCCAGAGTACTGCTAGGGGAACCGGTTCTATCCCGGAATGTTGGGTAGGGACACCGGGCCTATCATGGATGGTCAGGTGGAAGGGTGGGTCAAATTCCACGCACCTGTAGGAACAGCAGTTGTACCACGGCGTACCGCCTGGAGGTACTGGTACTACCCCAGAGTTCGGATGAGGGTTACGGTTCCTACCCCAAAGTTCCCAGTGGGGGTACCAGTACTACCCCGGAGCATCGGGAAGGGGCGCCAGGCCTACCCCGGAGCATCAGGTAGAGATACCAGGCCTACCCTGGAAGGTCAGGAAGGGAGGCCGGGTCTAACACCGCGTGCCCGTAGGGACAACAGGTGAACTCCGGCGCATCACAAAGGTTTCCGGTACAACCCCAGAGTACTGCTAGGGGAACCGGTTCTATCCCGGAAGTTCGGGTAGGGACACCGGGCCTAACATGGAGGGTCAGGTAGGAAGGGCGGGTCAAATCCCACGCACCCGTAGGAACAGCAGTTGCACCCTGGAGTACCGGTGGAGGTAGTGGTACTACTCCAGAGTACCGACGAGGGTCACGGGTAATACCCCAGAGTACCGGGTGGGGGTACTGGTACTACCCCGGAGCGTCGGGAAGGGGCGCCAGGCCTACCCCGGAGCATCAGGTAGAGATACCAGGCCTACCCTGGAGGGTCAGGAAGGGAGGCCGGGTCTAACACCGCGTGCCCGTAGGGACAACAGGTGAACTCCGGCGCATCACAAAGGTTTCCGGTACAACCCCAGAGTACTGCTAGGGGAACCGGTTCTATCCCGGAATGTTGGGTAGGGACACCGGGCCTATCATGGATGGTCAGGTGGAAGGGTGGGTCAAATTCCACGCACCTGTAGGAACAGCAGTTGTACCACGGCGTACCGCCTGGAGGTACTGGTACTACCCCAGAGTTCGGATGAGGGTTACGGTTCCTACCCCAAAGTTCCCAGTGGGGGTACCAGTACTACCCCGGAGCATCGGGAAGGGGCGCCAGGCCTACCCCGGAGCATCAGGTAGAGATACCAGACCTACCCTGGAAGGTCAGGAAGGGAGTCCGGGTCTAACACCGCGTGCCTGTAGGGACAACAGGTGAACTCCGGCGCATCACAAAGGTTTCCGGTACAACCCCAGAGTACTGCTAGGGGAACCGGTTCTATCCCGGAATGTTGGGTAGGGACACCGGGCCTATCATGGATGGTCAGGTGGAAGGGTGGGTCAAATTCCACGCACCTGTAGGAACAGCAGTTGTACCACGGCGTACCGCCTGGAGGTACTGGTACTACCCCAGAGTTCGGATGAGGGTTACGGTTCCTACCCCAAAGTTCCCAGTGGGGGTACCAGTACTACCCCGGAGCATCGGGAAGGGGCGCCAGGCCTACCCCGGAGCATCAGGTAGAGATACCAGGCCTACCCTGGAAGGTCAGGAAGGGAGGCCAGGTCTAACACCGCGTGCCCGTAGGGACAACAGGTGAACTCCGGCGCATCACAAAGGTTTCCGGTACAACGCCAGAGTACTGCTAGGGGAACCGGTTCTATCCCGGAAGTTCGGGTAGGGACACCGGGCCTAACACGGAGGGTCAGGTAGGAAGGGCGGGTCAAATCCCACGCACCCGTAGGAACAGCAGTTGCACCCTGGAGTACCGGTGGAGGTAGTGGTACTACTCCAGAGTACCGACGAGGGTCACGGGTAATACCCCAGAGTACCGGGTGGGGGTACTGGTACTACCCCGGAGCGTCGGGAAGGGGCGCCAGGCCTACCCCGGAGCATCAGGTAGAGATACCAGGCCTACCCTGGAGGGTCAGGAAGGGAGGCCGGGTCTAACACCGCGTGCCCGTAGGGACAACAGGTGAACTCCGGCGCATCACAAAGTTTTCCGGTACAACCCCAGAGTACTGCTAGGGGAACCGGTTCTATCCCGGAATGTTGGGTAGGGACACCGGGCCTATCATGGATGGTCAGGTGGAAGGGTGGGTCAAATTCCACGCACCTGTAGGAACAGCAGTTGTACCACGGCGTACCGCCTGGAGGTACTGGTACTACCCCAGAGTTCGGATGAGGGTTACGGTTCCTACCCCAAAGTTCCCAGTGGGGGTACCAGTACTACCCCGGAGCATCGGGAAGGGGCGCCAGGCCTACCCCGGAGCATCAGGTAGAGATACCAGACCTACCCTGGAAGGTCAGGAAGGGAGTCCGGGTCTAACACCGCGTGCCTGTAGGGACAACAGGTGAACTCCGGCGCATCACAAAGGTTTCCGGTACAACCCCAGAGTACTGCTAGGGGAACCGGTTCTATCCCGGAATGTTGGGTAGGGACACCGGGCCTATCATGGATGGTCAGGTGGAAGGGTGGGTCAAATTTCACGCACCTGTAGGAACAGCAGTTGTACCACGGCGTACCGCCTGGAGGTACTGGTACTACCCCAGAGTTCGGATGAGGGTTACGGTTCCTACCCCAAAGTTCCCAGTGGGGGTACCAGTACTACCCCGGAGCATCGGGAAGGGGCGCCAGGCCTACCTCGGAGCATCAGGTAGAGATACCAGGCCTACCCTGGAGGGTCAGGAAGGGAGGCCGAGTCTAACACCGCGTGGCCATAGGGACAACAGGTGAACTCCGGTGCATCACAAAGGTTTCCGGTACAACCCCAGAGTACTGCTAGGGGAACCGGTTCTATCCCGGAAGTTCGGGTAGGGACACCGGGCCTAACACGGAGGGTCAGGTAGGAAGGGCGGGTCAAATCGCACGCACCCGTAGGAACAGCAGTTGTACCCTGGAGTACCGGTGGAGGTACTGGTACTACTCCGGAGTACCGATGAGGGTCACGGGTAATACCCCAGAGTACCAGGTGGAAGTACTGGTACTACCCCGGAGCATCGGGAAGGGGCACCAGGCCTACCCCGGAGCATCAGGTAGAGATACCAGGCCTACCCTGGAAGGTCAGGAAGGGAGGCCGGGTCTAACACCGCGTGCCCGTAGGGACAACAGGTGAACTCCGGCGCATCACAAAGGTTTCCGGTACAACCCCAGAGTACTGCTAGGGGAACCGGTTCTATCCCGGAACTTCGGGTAGGGACACCGGGCCTAACACGGAGGGTCAGGTAGGAAGGGCGGGTCAAATCGCACGCACCCGTAGGAACAGCAGTTGTACCCTGGAGTACCGGTGGAGGTAGTGGTACTACTCCGGAGTACCGACGAGGTTCACGGGTAATACCCCAGAGTACCAGGTGGAAGTACTGGTACTACCCCGGAGCGTCGGGAAGGGGCGCCAGGCCTACCCCGGAGCACCAGGTAGAGATACCAGACCTACCCTGGAAGGTCAGGAAGGGAGTCCGGGTCTAACACCGCGTGCCTGTAGGGACAACGGGTGAACTCCGGCGCATCACAAAGGTTTCCGGTACAACCCCAGAGTACTGCTAGGGGAACCGGTTCTATCCCGGAATGTTGGGTAGGGACACCGGGCCTATCATGGATGGTCAGGTGGAAGGGTGGGTCAAATTTCACGCACCTGTAGGAACAGCAGTTGTACCACGGCGTACCGCCTGGAGGTACTGGTACTACCCCAGAGTTCGGATGAGGGTTACGGTTCCTACCCCAAAGTTCCCAGTGGGGGTACCAGTACTACCCCGGAGCATCGGGAAGGGGCGCCAGGCCTACCTCGGAGCATCAGGTAGAGATACCAGGCCTACCCTGGAGGGTCAGGAAGGGAGGCCGGGTCTAACACCGCGTGCCCGTAGGGACAACAGGTGAACTCCGGCGCATCACAAAGGTTTCCGGTACAACCCCAGAGTACTGCTAGGGGAACCGGTTCTATCCCGGAAGTTCGGGTAGGGACACCGGGCCTAACACGGAGGGTCAGGTAGGAAGGGCGGGTCAAATCCCACGCACCTGTAGGAACAGCAGTTGTACCCTGGAGTACCGGTGGAGGTAGTGGTACTACTCCGGAGTACCGAAGAGGGTCACGGGTAATACCCCAGAGTACCAGGTGGAAGTACTGGTACTACCCCAGAGCATCGGGAAGGGGCGGCAGGCCTACCCCGGAGCATCAGGTAGAGATACCAGGCCTACCCTGGAGGGTCAGGAAGGGAGGCCGGGTCTAACACCGCGTGCCCGTAGGGACAACAGGTGAACTCCGGCGCATCACAAAGGTTTCCGGTACAACCCCAGAGTACTGCTAGGGGAACCGGTTCTATCCCGGAAGTTCGGGTAGGGACACCGGGCCTAACACGGAGGGTCAGGTAGGAAGGGCGGGTCAAATCCCACGCACCCGTAGGAACAGCAGTTGCACCCTGGAGTACCGGTGGAGGTAGTGGTACTACTCCAGAGTACCGACGAGGGTCACGGGTAATACCCCAAAGTACCGGGTGGGGGTACTGGTACTACCCCGGAGCGTCGGGAAGGGGCGCCAGGCCTACCCCGGAGCATCAGGTAGAGATACCAGGCCTACCCTGGAGGGTCAGGAAGGGAGGCCGGGTCTAACACCGCGTGCCCGTAGGGACAACAGGTGAACTCCGGCACATCACAAAGGTTTCCGGTACAACCCCAGAGTACTGCTAGGGGAACCGGTTCTATCCCGGAATGTTGGGTAGGGACACCGGGCCTATCATGGATGGTCAGGTGGAAGGGTGGGTCAAATTCCACGCACCTGTAGGAACAGCAGTTGTACCACGGCGTACCGCCTGGAGGTACTGGTACTACCCCAGAGTTCGGATGAGGGTTACGGTTCCTACCCCAAAGTTCCCAGTGGGGGTACCAGTACTACTCCGGAGCATCGGGAAGGGGCACCAGGCCTACCCCGGAGCATCAGGTAGAGATACCAGGCCTACCCTGGAAGGTCAGGAAGGGAGGCCGGGTCTAACACCGCGTGCCCGTAGGGACAACAGGTGAACTCCAGCGCATCACAAAGGTTTCCGGTATAACCCCAGAGTACTGCTAGGTGAACCGGTTCTATCCCGGAATGTTGGGTAGGGACACCGGGCCTATCATGGATGGTCAGGTGGAAGGGTGGGTCAAATTCCACGCACCTGTAGGAACAGCAGTTGTACCACGGCGTACCGCCTGGAGGTACTGGTACTACCCCAGAGTTCGGATGAGGGTTACGGTTCCTACCCCAAAGTTCCCAGTGGGGGTACCAGTACTACCCCGGAGCATCGGGAAGGGGCGCCAGGCCTACCCCGGAGCATCAGGTAGAGATACCAGACCTACCCTGGAAGGTCAGGAAGGGAGGCCGGGTCTAACACCGCGTGCCCGTAGGGACAACAGGTGAACTCCGGCGCATCACAAAGGTTTCCGGTACAACCCCAGAGTACTGCTAGGGGAACCGGTTCTATCCCGGAAGTTCGGGTAGGGACACCGGGCCTAACATGGAGGGTCAGGTAGGAAGGGCGGGTCAAATCCCACGCACCCGTAGGAACAGCAGTTGCACCCTGGAGTACCGGTGGAGGTAGTGGTACTACTCCGGAGTACCGACGAGGGTCACGGGTAATACCCCAGAGTACCGGGTGGAAGTACTGGTACTACCCCGGAGCGTCGGGAAGGGGCGCCAGGCCTACCCCGGAGCATCAGGTAGAGATACCAGGCCTACCCTGGAGGGTCAGGAAGGGAGGCCGGGTCTCACACCGCATGCCGGTAGGGACAACAGGTGAACTCCGGCGCATCACAAAGGTTTCCGGTACAACCCCAGAGTACTGCTAGGGGAACCGGTTCTATCCCGGAAGTTCGGGTAGGGACACCGGGCCTAACACGGAGGGTCAGGTAGGAAGGGCGGGTCAAATCCCACGCACCCGTAGGAACAGCAGTTGTACCCTGGAGTACCGGTGGAGGTAGTGGTACTACTCCGGAGTACCGACGAGGGTCACGGGTAATACCCCAGAGTACCGGGTGGGGGTACTGGTACTACCCCGGAGCGTCGGGAAGGGGCGCCAGGCCTACCCCGGAGCATCAGGTAGAGATACCAGGCCTACCCTGGAGGGTCAGGAAGGGAGGCCGGGTCTAACACCGCGTGCCCGTAGGGACAACAGGTGAACTCCGGCGCATCACAAAGGTTTCCGGTACAACCCCAGAGTACTGCTAGGGGAACCGGTTCTATCCCGGAATGTTGGGTAGGGACACCGGGCCTATCATGGATGGTCAGGTGGAAGGGTGGGTCAAATTCCACGCACCTGTAGGAACAGCAGTTGTACCACGGCGTACCGCCTGGAGGTACTGGTACTACCCCAGAGTTCGGATGAGGGTTACGGTTCCTACCCCAAAGTTCCCAGTGGGGGTACCAGTACTACCCCGGAGCATCGGGAAGGGGCGCCAGGCCTACCTCGGAGCATCAGGTAGAGATACCAGACCTACCCTGGAGGGTCAGGAAGGGAGGCCGGGTCTAACACCGCGTGCCCATAGGGACAACAGGTGAACTCCGGTGCATCACAAAGGTTTCCGGTACAACCCCAGAGTACTGCTAGGGGAACCGGTTCTATCCCGGAACTTCGGGTAGGGACACCGGGCGTATCATGGAGGGTCAGGTAGGAAGGGCGGGTCAAATCGCACGCACCCGTAGGAACAGCAGTTGTACCCTGGAGTACCGGTGGAGGTAGTGGTACTACTCCGGAGTACCGATGAGGGTCACGGGTAATACCCCAGAGTACCAGGTGGAAGTACTGGTACTACCCCGGAGCATCGGGAAGGGGCACCAGGCCTACCCCGGAGCATCAGGTAGAGATACCAGGCCTACCCTGGAAGGTCAGGAAGGGAGGCCGGGTCTAACACCGCGTGCCCGTAGGGACAACAGGTGAACTCCGGCGCATCACAAAGGTTTCCGGTACAACCCCAGAGTACTGCTAGGGGAACCGGTTCTATCCCGGAAGTTCGGGTAGGGACACCGGGCCTAACACGGAGGGTCAGGTAGGAAGGGCGGGTCAAATCCCACGCACCCGTAGGAACAGCAGTTGTACCCTGGAGTACCGGTGGAGGTAGTGGTACTACTCCGGAGTACCGACGAGGGTCACGGGTAATACCCCAGAGTACCGGGTGGGGGTACTGGTACTACCCCGGAGCGTCGGGAAGGGGCGCCAGGCCTACCCCGGAGCATCAGGTAGAGATACCAGGCCTACCCTGGAGGGTCAGGAAGGGAGGCCGGGTCTAACACCGCGTGCCCGTAGGGACAACAGGTGAACTCCGGCGCATCACAAAGGTTTCCGGTACAACCCCAGAGTACTGCTAGGGGAACCGGTTCTATCCCGGAATGTTGGGTAGGGACACCGGGCCTATCATGGATGGTCAGGTGGAAGGGTGGGTCAAATTCCACGCACCTGTAGGAACAGCAGTTGTACCACGGCGTACCGCCTGGAGGTACTGGTACTACCCCAGAGTTCGGATGAGGGTTACGGTTCCTACCCCAAAGTTCCCAGTGGGGGTACCAGTACTACCCCGGAGCATCGGGAAGGGGCGCCAGGCCTACCTCGGAGCATCAGGTAGAGATACCAGACCTACCCTGGAGGGTCAGGAAGGGAGGCCGGGTCTAACACCGCGTGCCCGTAGGGACAACAGGTGAACTCCGGTGCATCACAAAGGTTTCCGGTACAACCCCAGAGTACTGCTAGGGGAACCGGTTCTATCCCGGAACTTCGGGTAGGGACACCGGGCGTATCATGGAGGGTCAGGTAGGAAGGGCGGGTCAAATCGCACGCACCCGTAGGAACAGCAGTTGTACCCTGGAGTACCGGTGGAGGTAGTGGTACTACTCCGGAGTACCGATGAGGGTCACGGGTAATACCCCAGAGTACCAGGTGGAAGTACTGGTACTACCCCGGAGCATCGGGAAGGGGCACCAGGCCTACCCCGGAGCATCAGGTAGAGATACCAGGCCTACCCTGGAAGGTCAGGAAGGGAGGCCGGGTCTAACACCGCGTGCCCGTAGGGACAACAGGTGAACTCCGGCGCATCACAAAGGTTTCCGGTACAACCCCAGAGTACTGCTAGGGGAACCGGTTCTATCCCGGAACTTCGGGTAGGGACACCGGGCCTAACACGTAGGGTCAGGTAGGAAGGGCGGGTCAAATCGCACGCACCCGTAGGAACAGCAGTTGTACCCTGGAGTACCGGTGGAGGTAGTGGTACTACTCCGGAGTACCGACGAGGTTCACGGGTAATACCCCAGAGTACCAGGTGGAAGTACTGGTACTACCCCGGAGCGTCGGGAAGGGGCGCCAGGCCTACCCCGGAGCATCAGGTAGAGATACCAGACCTACCCTGGAAGGTCAGGAAGGGAGGCCGGGTCTAACACCGCGTGCCTGTAGGGACAACAGGTGAACTCCGGCGCATCACAAAGGTTTCCGGTACAACCCCAGAGTACTGCTAGGGGAACCGGTTCTATCCCGGAATGTTGGGTAGGGACACCGGGCCTATCATGGATGGTCAGGTGGAAGGGTGGGTCAAATTTCACGCACCTGTAGGAACAGCAGTTGTACCACGGCGTACCGCCTGGAGGTACTGGTACTACCCCAGAGTTCGGATGAGGGTTACGGTTCCTACCCCAAAGTTCCCAGTGGGGGTACCAGTACTACCCCGGAGCATCGGGAAGGGGCGCCAGGCCTACCCCGGAGCATCAGGTAGAGATACCAGACCTACCCTGGAAGGTCAGGAAGGGAGTCCGGGTCTAACACCGCGTGCCTGTAGGGACAACAGGTGAACTCCGGCGCATCACAAAGGTTTCCGGTACAACCCCAGAGTACTGCTAGGGGAACCGGTTCTATCCCGGAATGTTGGGTAGGGACACCGGGCCTATCATGGATGGTCAGGTGGAAGGGTGGGTCAAATTTCACGCACCTGTAGGAACAGCAGTTGTACCACGGCGTACCGCCTGGAGGTACTGGTACTACCCCAGAGTTCGGATGAGGGTTACGGTTCCTACCCCAAAGTTCCCAGTGGGGGTACCAGTACTACCCCGGAGCATCGGGAAGGGGCGCCAGGCCTACCTCGGAGCATCAGGTAGAGATACCAGGCCTACCCTGGAGGGTCAGGAAGGGAGGCCGGGTCTAACACCGCGTGCCCGTAGGGACAACAGGTGAACTCCGGCGCATCACAAAGGTTTCCGGTACAACCCCAGAGTACTGCTAGGGGAACCGGTTCTATCCCGGAAGTTCGGGTAGGGACACCGGGCCTAACACGGAGGGTCAGGTAGGAAGGGCGGGTCAAATCCCACGCACCTGTAGGAACAGCAGTTGTACCCTGGAGTACCGGTGGAGGTAGTGGTACTACTCCAGAGTACCGACGAGGGTCACGGGTAATACCCCAAAGTACCGGGTGGGGGTACTGGTACTACCCCGGAGCGTCGGGAAGGGGCGCCAGGCCTACCCCGGAGCATCAGGTAGAGATACCAGGCCTACCCTGGAGGGTCAGGAAGGGAGGCCGGGTCTAACACCGCGTGCCCGTAGGGACAACAGGTGAACTCCGGCGCATCACAAAGGTTTCCGGTACAACCCCAGAGTACTGCTAGGGGAACCGGTTCTATCCCGGAATGTTGGGTAGGGACACCGGGCCTATCATGGATGGTCAGGTGGAAGGGTGGGTCAAATTCCACGCACCTGTAGGAACAGCAGTTGTACCACGGCGTACCGCCTGGAGGTACTGGTACTACCCCAGAGTTCGGATGAGGGTTACGGTTCCTACCCCAAAGTTCCCAGTGGGGGTACCAGTACTACTCCGGAGCATCGGGAAGGGGCGCCAGGCCTACCCCGGAGCATCAGGTAGAGATACCAGGCCTACCCTGGAAGGTCAGGAAGGGAGGCCGGGTCTAACACCGCGTGCCCGTAGGGACAACAGGTGAACTCCGGCGCATCACAAAGGTTTCCGGTATAACCCCAGAGTACTGCTAGGTGAACCGGTTCTATCCCGGAATGTTGGGTAGGGACACCGGGCCTATCATGGATGGTCAGGTGGAAGGGTGGGTCAAATTCCACGCACCTGTAGGAACAGCAGTTGTACCACGGCGTACCGCCTGGAGGTACTGGTACTACCCCAGAGTTCGGATGAGGGTTACGGTTCCTACCCCAAAGTTCCCAGTGGGGGTACCAGTACTACCCCGGAGCATCGGGAAGGGGCGCCAGGCCTACCCCGGAGCATCAGGTAGAGATACCAGACCTACCCTGGAAGGTCAGGAAGGGAGGCCGGGTCTAACACCGCGTGCCCGTAGGGACAACAGGTGAACTCCGGCGCATCACAAAGGTTTCCGGTACAACCCCAGAGTACTGCTAGGGGAACCGGTTCTATCCCGGAAGTTCGGGTAGGGACACCGGGCCTAACATGGAGGGTCAGGTAGGAAGGGCGGGTCAAATCCCACGCACCCGTAGGAACAGCAGTTGCACCCTGGAGTACCGGTGGAGGTAGTGGTACTACTCCGGAGTACCGACGAGGGTCACGGGTAATACCCCAGAGTACCGGGTGGAAGTACTGGTACTACCCCGGAGCGTCGGGAAGGGGCGCCAGGCCTACCCCGGAGCATCAGGTAGAGATACCAGGCCTACCCTGGAGGGTCAGGAAGGGAGGCCGGGTCTCACACCGCGTGCCGGTAGGGACAACAGGTGAAATCCGGCGCATCACAAAGGTTTCCGGTACAACCCCAGAGTACTGCTAGGGGAACCGGTTCTATCCCGGAAGTTCGGGTAGGGACACCGGGCCTAACACGGAGGGTCAGGTAGGAAGGGCGGGTCAAATCCCACGCACCCGTAGGAACAGCAGTTGTACCCTGGAGTACCGGTGGAGGTAGTGGTACTACTCCGGAGTACCGACGAGGGTCACGGGTAATACCCCAGAGTACCGGGTGGGGGTACTGGTACTACCCCGGAGCATCGGGAAGGGGCGCCAGGCCTACCCCGGAGCATCAGGTAGAGATACCAGGCCTACCCTGGAGGGTCAGGAAGGGAGGCCGGGTCTAACACCGCGTGCCCGTAGGGACAACAGGTGAACTCCGGCGCATCACAAAGGTTTCCGGTACAACCCCAGAGTACTGCTAGGGGAACCGGTTCTATCCCGGAATGTTGGGTAGGGACACCGGGCCTATCATGGATGGTCAGGTGGAAGGGTGGGTCAAATTCCACGCACCTGTAGGAACAGCAGTTGTACCACGGCGTACCGCCTGGAGGTACTGGTACTACCCCAGAGTTCGGATGAGGGTTACGGTTCCTACCCCAAAGTTCCCAGTGGGGGTACCAGTACTACCCCGGAGCATCGGGAAGGGGCGCCAGGCCTACCTCGGAGCATCAGGTAGAGATACCAGACCTACCCTGGAGGGTCAGGAAGGGAGGCCGGGTCTAACACCGCGTGCCCATAGGGACAACAGGTGAACTCCGGTGCATCACAAAGGTTTCCGGTACAACCCCAGAGTACTGCTAGGGGAACCGGTTCTATCCCGGAACTTCGGGTAGGGACACCGGGCGTATCATGGAGGGTCAGGTAGGAAGGGCGGGTCAAATCGCACGCACCCGTAGGAACAGCAGTTGTACCCTGGAGTACCGGTGGAGGTAGTGGTACTACTCCGGAGTACCGATGAGGGTCACGGGTAATACCCCAGAGTACCAGGTGGAAGTACTGGTACTACCCCGGAGCGTCGGGAAGGGGCGCCAGGCCTACCCCGGAGCATCAGGTAGAGATACCAGGCCTACCCTGGAGGGTCAGGAAGGGAGGCCGGGTCTAACACCGCGTGCCCGTAGGGACAACAGGTGAACTCCGGCGCATCACAAAGGTTTCCGGTACAACCCCAGAGTACTGCTAGGGGAACCGGTTCTATCCCGGAATGTTGGGTAGGGACACCGGGCCTATCATGGATGGTCAGGTGGAAGGGTGGGTCAAATTCCACGCACCTGTAGGAACAGCAGTTGTACCACGGCGTACCGCCT
Source organism: Buteo buteo (assembly GCF_964188355.1). Lineage (NCBI taxonomy): Eukaryota > Metazoa > Chordata > Aves > Accipitriformes > Accipitridae > Buteo > Buteo buteo. Next base: position 762,667 of record NW_027439207.1, on the reverse strand, counting down.
GGAGGTACTGGTACTACCCCAGAGTTCGGATGAGGGTTACGGTTCCTACCCCAAAGTTCCCAGTGGGGGTACCAGTACTACCCCGGAGCATCGGGAAGGGGCGCCAGGCCTACCCCGGAGCATCAGGTAGAGATACCAGGCCTACCCTGGAGGGTCAGGAAGGGAGGCCGGGTCTAACACCGCGTGCCCGTAGGGACAACAGGTGAACTCCGGCGCATCACAAAGGTTTCCGGTACAACCCCAGAGTACTGCTAGGGGAACCGGTTCTATCCCGGAATGTTGGGTAGGGACACCGGGCCTATCATGGATGGTCAGGTGGAAGGGTGGGTCAAATTCCACGCACCTGTAGGAACAGCAGTTGTACCACGGCGTACCGCCTGGAGGTACTGGTACTACCCCAGAGTTCGGATGAGGGTTACGGTTCCTACCCCAAAGTTCCCAGTGGGGGTACCAGTACTACCCCGGAGCATCGGGAAGGGGCGCCAGGCCTACCCCGGAGCATCAGGTAGAGATACCAGACCTACCCTGGAAGGTCAGGAAGGGAGTCCGGGTCTAAAACCGCGTGCCTGTAGGGACAACAGGTGAACTCCGGCGCATCACAAAGGTTTCCGGTACAACCCCAGAGTACTGCTAGGGGAACCGGTTCTATCCCGGAATGTTGGGTAGGGACACCGGGCCTATCATGGATGGTCAGGTGGAAGGGTGGGTCAAATTTCACGCACCTGTAGGAACAGCAGTTGTACCACGGCGTACCGCCTGGAGGTACTGGTACTACCCCAGAGTTCGGATGAGGGTTACGGTTCCTACCCCAAAGTTCCCAGTGGGGGTACCAGTACTACCCCGGAGCATCGGGAAGGGGCACCAGGCCTACCTCGGAGCATCAGGTAGAGATACCAGACCTACCCTGGAGTGTCAGGAAGGGAGGCCGAGTCTAACACCGCGTGCCCATAGGGACAACAGGTGAACTCCGGTGCATCACAAAGGTTTCCGGTACAACCCCAGAGTACTGCTAGGGGAACCGGTTCTATCCCGGAACTTCGGGTAGGGACACCGGGCGTATCATGGAGGGTCAGGTAGGAAGGGCGGGTCAAATCGCACGCACCCGTAGGAACAGCAGTTGTACCCTGGAGTACCGGTGGAGGTAGTGGTACTACTCCGGAGTACCGATGAGGGTCACGGGTAATACCCCAGAGTACCAGGTGGAAGTACTGGTACTACCCCGGAGCATCGGGAAGGGGCACCAGGCCTACCCCGGAGCATCAGGTAGAGATACCAGGCCTACCCTGGAAGGTCAGGAAGGGAGGCCGGGTTTAACACCGCGTGCCCGTAGGGACAACAGGTGAACTCCGGCGCATCACAAAGGTTTCCGGTACAACCCCAGAGTACTGCTAGGGGAACCGGTTCTATCCCGGAACTTCGGGTAGGGACACCGGGCCTAACACGTAGGGTCAGGTAGGAAGGGCGGGTCAAATCGCACGCACCCGTAGGAACAGCAGTTGTACCCTGGAGTACCGGTGGAGGTAGTGGTACTACTCCGGAGTACCGACGAGGTTCACGGGTAATACCCCAGAGTACCAGGTGGAAGTACTGGTACTACCCCGGAGCGTCGGGAAGGGGCGCCAGGCCTACCCCGGAGCATCAGGTAGAGATACCAGACCTACCCTGGAAGGTCAGGAAGGGAGTCCGGGTCTAACACCGCGTGCCTGTAGGGACAACAGGTGAACTCCGGCGCATCACAAAGGTTTCCGGTACAACCCCAGAGTACTGCTAGGGGAACCGGTTCTATCCCGGAATGTTGGGTAGGGACACCGGGCCTATCATGGATGGTCAGGTGGAAGGGTGGGTCAAATTCCACGCACCTGTAGGAACAGCAGTTGTACCACGGCGTACCGCCTGGAGGTACTGGTACTACCCCAGAGTTCGGATGAGGGTTACGGTTCCTACCCCAAAGTTCCCAGTGGGGGTACCAGTACTACCCCGGAGCATCGGGAAGGGGCGCCAGGCCTACCCCGGAGCATCAGGTAGAGATACCAGACCTACCCTGGAAGGTCAGGAAGGGAGTCCGGGTCTAACACCGCGTGCCTGTAGGGACAACAGGTGAACTCCGGCGCATCACAAAGGTTTCCGGTACAACCCCAGAGTACTGCTAGGGGAACCGGTTCTATCCCGGAAGTTCGGGTAGGGACACCGGGCCTAACACGGAGGGTCAGGTAGGAAGGGCGGGTCAAATCCCACGCACCTGTAGGAACAGCAGTTGTACCCTGGAGTACCGGTGGAGGTAGTGGTACTACTCCGGAGTACCGACGAGGGTCACGGGTAATACCCCAGAGTACCAGGTGGAAGTACTGGTACTACCCCAGAGCATCGGGAAGGGGCGGCAGGCCTACCCCGGAGCATCAGGTAGAGATACCAGGCCTACCCTGGAGGGTCAGGAAGGGAGGCCGGGTCTAACACCGCGTGCCCGTAGGGACAACAGGTGAACTCCGGCGCATCACAAAGGTTTCCGGTACAACCCCAGAGTACTGCTAGGGGAACCGGTTCTATCCCGGAAGTTCGGGTAGGGACACCGGGCCTAACACGGAGGGTCAGGTAGGAAGGGCGGGTCAAATCCCACGCACCCGTAGGAACAGCAGTTGCACCCTGGAGTACCGGTGGAGGTAGTGGTACTACTCCAGAGTACCGACGAGGGTCACGGGTAATACCCCAGAGTACCGGGTGGGGGTACTGGTACTACCCCGGAGCGTCGGGAAGGGGCGCCAGGCCTACCCCGGAGCATCAGGTAGAGATACCAGGCCTACCCTGGAGGGTCAGGAAGGGAGGCCGGGTCTAATACCGCGTGCCCGTAGGGACAACAGGTGAACTCCGGCGCATCACAAAGGTTTCCGGTACAACCCCAGAGTACTGCTAGGGGAACCGGTTCTATCCCGGAATGTTGGGTAGGGACACCGGGCCTATCATGGATGGTCAGGTGGAAGGGTGGGTCAAATTCCACGCACCTGTAGGAACAGCAGTTGTACCACGGCGTACCGCCTGGAGGTACTGGTACTACGCCAGAGTTCGGATGAGGGTTACGGTTCCTACCCCAAAGTTCCCAGTGGGGGTACCAGTACTACCCCGGAGCATCGGGAAGGGGCGCCAGGCCTACCTCGGAGCATCAGGTAGAGATACCAGACCTACCCTGGAGGGTCAGGAAGGGAGGCCGAGTCTAACACCGCGTGCCCATAGGGACAACAGGTGAACTCCGGTGCATCACAAAGGTTTCCGGTACAACCCCAGAGTACTGCTAGGGGAACCGGTTCTATCCCGGAACTTCGGGTAGGGACACCGGGCGTATCATGGAGGGTCAGGTAGGAAGGGCGGGTCAAATCCCACGCACCCGTAGGAACAGCAGTTGCACCCTGGAGTACCGGTGGAGGTAGTGGTACTACTCCAGAGTACCGACGAGGGTCACGGGTAATACCCCAAAGTACCGGGTGGGGGTACTGGTACTACCCCGGAGCGTCGGGAAGGGGCGCCAGGCCTACCCCGGAGCATCAGGTAGAGATACCAGGCCTACCCTGGAGGGTCAGGAAGGGAGGCCGGGTCTAACACCGCGTGCCCGTAGGGACAACAGGTGAACTCCGGCACATCACAAAGGTTTCCGGTACAACCCCAGAGTACTGCTAGGGGAACCGGTTCTATCCCGGAATGTTGGGTAGGGACACCGGGCCTATCATGGATGGTCAGGTGGAAGGGTGGGTCAAATTCCACGCACCTGTAGGAACAGCAGTTGTACCACGGCGTACCGCCTGGAGGTACTGGTACTACGCCAGAGTTCGGATGAGGGTTACGGTTCCTACCCCAAAGTTCCCAGTGGGGGTACCAGTACTACTCCGGAGCATCGGGAAGGGGCGCCAGGCCTACCCCGGAGCATCAGGTAGAGATACCAGGCCTACCCTGGAAGGTCAGGAAGGGAGGCCGGGTCTAACACCGCGTGCCCGTAGGGACAACAGGTGAACTCCGGCGCATCACAAAGGTTTCCGGTATAACCCCAGAGTACTGCTAGGTGAACCGGTTCTATCCCGGAATGTTGGGTAGGGACACCGGGCCTATCATGGATGGTCAGGTGGAAGGGTGGGTCAAATTCCACGCACCTGTAGGAACAGCAGTTGTACCACGGCGTACCGCCTGGAGGTACTGGTACTACCCCAGAGTTCGGATGAGGGTTACGGTTCCTACCCCAAAGTTCCCAGTGGGGGTACCAGTACTACCCCGGAGCATCGGGAAGGGGCGCCAGGCCTACCCCGGAGCATCAGGTAGAGATACCAGACCTACCCTGGAAGGTCAGGAAGGGAGGCCGGGTCTAACACCGCGTGCCCGTAGGGACAACAGGTGAACTCCGGCGCATCACAAAGGTTTCCGGTACAACCCCAGAGTACTGCTAGGGGAACCGGTTCTATCCCGGAAGTTCGGGTAGGGACACCGGGCCTAACATGGAGGGTCAGGTAGGAAGGGCGGGTCAAATCCCACGCACCCGTAGGAACAGCAGTTGCACCCTGGAGTACCGGTGGAGGTAGTGGTACTACTCCGGAGTACCGACGAGGGTCACGGGTAATACCCCAGAGTACCGGGTGGAAGTACTGGTACTACCCCGGAGCGTCGGGAAGGGGCGCCAGGCCTACCCCGGAGCATCAGGTAGAGATACCAGGCCTACCCTGGAGGGTCAGGAAGGGAGGCCGGGTCTCACACCGCGTGCCGGTAGGGACAACAGGTGAAATCCGGCGCATCACAAAGGTTTCCGGTACAACCCCAGAGTACTGCTAGGGGAACCGGTTCTATCCCGGAAGTTCGGGTAGGGACACCGGGCCTAACACGGAGGGTCAGGTAGGAAGGGCGGGTCAAATCCCACGCACCCGTAGGAACAGCAGTTGTACCCTGGAGTACCGGTGGAGGTAGTGGTACTACTCCGGAGTACCGACGAGGGTCACGGGTAATACCCCAGAGTACCGGGTGGGGGTACTGGTACTACCCCGGAGTGTCGGGAAGGGGCGCCAGGCCTACCCCGGAGCATCAGGTAGAGATACCAGGCCTACCCTGGAGGGTCAGGAAGGGAGGCCGGGTCTAACACCGCGTGCCCGTAGGGACAACAGGTGAACTCCGGCGCATCACAAAGGTTTCCGGTACAACCCCAGAGTACTGCTAGGGGAACCGGTTCTATCCCGGAATGTTGGGTAGGGACACCGGGCCTATCATGGATGGTCAGGTGGAAGGGTGGGTCAAATTCCACGCACCTGTAGGAACAGCAGTTGTACCACGGCGTACCGCCTGGAGGTACTGGTACTACCCCAGAGTTCGGATGAGGGTTACGGTTCCTACCCCAAAGTTCCCAGTGGGGGTACCAGTACTACCCCGGAGCATCGGGAAGGGGCGCCAGGCCTACCTCGGAGCATCAGGTAGAGATACCAGACCTACCCTGGAGGGTCAGGAAGGGAGGCCGGGTCTAACACCGCGTGCCCATAGGGACAACAGGTGAACTCCGGTGCATCACAAAGGTTTCCGGTACAACCCCAGAGTACTGCTAGGGGAACCGGTTCTATCCCGGAACTTCGGGTAGGGACACCGGGCGTATCATGGAGGGTCAGGTAGGAAGGGCGGGTCAAATCGCACGCACCCGTAGGAACAGCAGTTGTACCCTGGAGTACCGGTGGAGGTAGTGGTACTACTCCGGAGTACCGATGAGGGTCACGGGTAATACCCCAGAGTACCAGGTGGAAGTACTGGTACTACCCCGGAGCGTCGGGAAGGGGCGCCAGGCCTACCCCGGAGCATCAGGTAGAGATACCAGGCCTACCCTGGAGGGTCAGGAAGGGAGGCCGGGTCTAACACCGCGTGCCCGTAGGGACAACAGGTGAACTCCGGCGCATCACAAAGTTTTCCGGTACAACCCCAGAGTACTGCTAGGGGAACCGGTTCTATCCCGGAATGTTGGGTAGGGACACCGGGCCTATCATGGATGGTCAGGTGGAAGGGTGGGTCAAATTCCACGCACCTGTAGGAACAGCAGTTGTACCACGGCGTACCGCCTGGAGGTACTGGTACTACCCCAGAGTTCGGATGAGGGTTACGGTTCCTACCCCAAAGTTCCCAGTGGGGGTACCAGTACTACCCCGGAGCATCGGGAAGGGGCGCCAGGCCTACCCCGGAGCATCAGGTAGAGATACCAGGCCTACCCTGGAGGGTCAGGAAGGGAGGCCGGGTCTAACACCGCGTGCCCGTAGGGACAACAGATGAACTCCGGCGCATCACAAAGTTTTCCGGTACAACCCCAGAGTACTGCTAGGGGAACCGGTTCTATGCCGGAATGTTGGGTAGGGACACCGGGCCTATCATGGATGGTCAGGTGGAAGGGTGGGTCAAATTCCACGCACCTGTAGGAACAGCAGTTGTACCACGGCGTACCGCCTGGAGGTACTGGTACTACCCCAGAGTTCGGATGAGGGTTACGGTTCCTACCCCAAAGTTCCCAGTGGGGGTACCAGTACTACCCCGGAGCATCGGGAAGGGGCGCCAGGCCTACCCCGGAGCATCAGGTAGAGATACCAGACCTACCCTGGAAGGTCAGGAAGGGAGTCCGGGTCTAACACCGCGTGCCTGTAGGGACAACAGGTGAACTCCGGCGCATCACAAAGGTTTCCGGTACAACCCCAGAGTACTGCTAGGGGAACCGGTTCTATCCCGGAATGTTGGGTAGGGACACCGGGCCTATCATGGATGGTCAGGTGGAAGGGTGGGTCAAATTTCACGCACCTGTAGGAACAGCAGTTGTACCACGGCGTACCGCCTGGAGGTACTGGTACTACCCCAGAGTTCGGATGAGGGTTACGGTTCCTACCCCAAAGTTCCCAGTGGGGGTACCAGTACTACCCCGGAGCATCGGGAAGGGGCACCAGGCCTACCTCGGAGCATCAGGTAGAGATACCAGACCTACCCTGGAGGGTCAGGAAGGGAGGCCGAGTCTAACACCGCGTGCCCATAGGGACAACAGGTGAACTCCGGTGCATCACAAAGGTTTCCGGTACAACCCCAGAGTACTGCTAGGGGAACCGGTTCTATCCCGGAACTTCGGGTAGGGACACCGGGCGTATCATGGAAGGTCAGGTAGGAAGGGCGGGTCAAATCGCACGCACCCGTAGGAACAGCAGTTGTACCCTGGAGTACCGGTGGAGGTAGTGGTACTACTCCGGAGTACCGATGAGGGTCACGGGTAATACCCCAGAGTACCAGGTGGAAGTACTGGTACTACCCCGGAGCATCGGGAAGGGGCACCAGGCCTACCCCGGAGCATCAGGTAGAGATACCAGGCCTACCCTGGAAGGTCAGGAAGGGAGGCCGGGTCTAACACCGCGTGCCCGTAGGGACAACAGGTGAACTCCGGCGCATCACAAAGGTTTCCGGTACAACCCCAGAGTACTGCTAGGGGAACCGGTTCTATCCCGGAACTTCGGGTAGGGACACCGGGCCTAACACGTAGGGTCAGGTAGGAAGGGCGGGTCAAATCGCACGCACCCGTAGGAACAGCAGTTGTACCCTGGAGTACCGGTGGAGGTAGTGGTACTACTCCGGAGTACCGACGAGGTTCACGGGTAATACCCCAGAGTACCAGGTGGAAGTACTGGTACTACCCCGGAGCGTCGGGAAGGGGCGCCAGGCCTACCCCGGAGCATCAGGTAGAGATACCAGACCTACCCTGGAAGGTCAGGAAGGGAGTCCGGGTCTAACACCGCGTGCCTGTAGGGACAACAGGTGAACTCCGGCGCATCACAAAGGTTTCCGGTACAACCCCAGAGTACTGCTAGGGGAACCGGTTCTATCCCGGAAGTTCGGGTAGGGACACCGGGCCTAACACGGAGGGTCAGGTAGGAAGGGCGGGTCAAATCCCACGCACCCGTAGGAACAGCAGTTGCACCCTGGAGTACCGGTGGAGGTAGTGGTACTACTCCAGAGTACCGAAGAGGGTCACGGGTAATACCCCAGAGTACCGGGTGGGGGTACTGGTACTACCCCGGAGCGTCGGGAAGGGGCGCCAGGCCTACCCCGGAGCATCAGGTAGAGATACCAGGCCTACCCTGGAGGGTCAGGAAGGGAGGCCGGGTCTAACACCGCGTGCCCGTAGGGACAACAGGTGAACTCCGGCGCATCACAAAGGTTTCCGGTACAACCCCAGAGTACTGCTAGGGGAACCGGTTCTATCCCGGAATGTTGGGTAGGGACACCGGGCCTATCATGGATGGTCAGGTGGAAGGGTGGGTCAAATTCCACGCACCTGTAGGAACAGCAGTTGTACCACGGCGTACCGCCTGGAGGTACTGGTACTACGCCAGAGTTCGGATGAGGGTTACGGTTCCTACCCCAAAGTTCCCAGTGGGGGTACCAGTACTACCCCGGAGCATCGGGAAGGGGCGCCAGGCCTACCCCGGAGCATCAGGTAGAGATACCAGGCCTACCCTGGAAGGTCAGGAAGGGAGGCCGGGTCTAACACCGTGTGCCCGTAGGGACAACAGGTGAACTCCGGCGCATCACAAAGGTTTCCGGTACAACCCCAGAGTACTGCTAGGGGAACCGGTTCTATCCCGGAATGTTGGGTAGGGACACCGGGCCTATCATGGATGGTCAGGTGGAAGGGTGGGTCAAATTCCACGCACCTGTAGGAACAGCAGTTGTACCACGGCGTACCGCCTGGAGGTACTGGTACTACGCCAGAGTTCGGATGAGGGTTACGGTTCCTACCCCAAAGTTCCCAGTGGGGGTACCAGTACTACCCCGGAGCATCGGGAAGGGGCACCAGGCCTACCCCGGAGCATCAGGTAGAGATACCAGACCTACCCTGGAAGGTCAGGAAGGGAGGCCGGGTCTAACACCGCGTGCCCGTAGGGACAACAGGTGAACTCCGGCGCATCACAAAGGTTTCCGGTACAACCCCAGAGTACTGCTAGGGGAACCGGTTCTATCCCGGAACTTCGGGTAGGGACACCGGGCCTAACACGGAGGGTCAGGTAAGAAGGGCGGGTCAAATCCCACGCACCCGTAGGAACAGCAGTTGCACCCTGGAGTACCGGTGGAGGTAGCGGTACTACTCCGGAGTACCGACGAGGGTCACGGGTAATACCCCAGAGTACCAGGTGGAAGTACTGGTACTACCCCGGAGCATCGGGAAGGGGCGCCAGGCCTACCCCGGAGCATCAGGTAGAGATACCAGGCCTACCCTGGAGGGTCAGGAAGGGAGGCCGGGTCTCACACCGCGTGCCGGTAGGGACAACAGGTGAACTCCGGCGCATCACAAAGGTTTCCGGTACAACCCCAGAGTACTGCTAGGGGAACCGGTTCTATCCCGGAACTTTGGGTAGGGACACCGGGCCTAACACGGAGGGTCAGGTAGGAAGGGCGGGTCAAATCCCACACACCCGTAGGAACAGCAGTTGTACCCTGGAGTACCGGTGGAGGTAGTGGTACTACTCCGGAGTACCGACGAGGGTCACGGGTAATACCCCAAAGTTCCGAGTGGGGGTACCATTACTACCCCGGAGCGTCGGGAAGGGGCGCCAGGCCTACCCCGGAGCATCAGGTAGAGATACCAGGCCTACCCTGGAGGGTCAGGAAGGGAGGCCGGGTCTAACACCGCGTGCCCGTAGGGACAACAGGTGAACTCCGGCGCATCACAAAGGTTTCCGGTACAACCCCAGAGTACTGCTAGGGGAACCGGTTCTATCCCGGAACTTCGGGTAGGGACACCGGGCCTAACACGGAGGGTCAGGTGGAAGGGCGGGTCAAATCCCACGCACCCGTAGGAACAGCAGTTGTACCCTGGAGTACCGGTGGAGGTAGTGGTACTACTCCGGAGTACCGATGAGGTTCACGGGTAATACCCCAGAGTACCAGGTGGAAGTACTGGTACTACCCCGGAGCATCGGTAAGGGGTACCAGGCGTACCCCGGAGCATCAGGTAGAGATACCAGACCTACCCTGGAAGGTCAGGAAGGGAGTCCGGGTCTAACACCGCGTGCCTGTAGGGACAACAGGTGAACTCCGGCGCATCACAAAGGTTTCCGGTACAACCCCAGAGTACTGCTAGGGGAACCGGTTCTATCCCGGAATGTTGGGTAGGGACACCGGGCCTATCATGGATGGTCAGGTGGAAGGGTGGGTCAAATTTCACGCACCTGTAGGAACAGCAGTTGTACCACGGCGTACCGCCTGGAGGTACTGGTACTACCCCAGAGTTCGGATGAGGGTTACGGTTCCTACCCCAAAGTTCCCAGTGGGGGTACCAGTACTACCCCGGAGCATCGGGAAGGGGCGCCAGGCCTACCTCGGAGCATCAGGTAGAGATACCAGACCTACCCTGGAGGGTCAGGAAGGGAGGCCGGGTCTAACACCGCGTGCCCATAGGGACAACAGGTGAACTCCGGTGCATCACAAAGGTTTCCGGTACAACCCCAGAGTACTGCTAGGGGAACCGGTTCTATCCCGGAACTTCGGGTAGGGACACCGGGCGTATCATGGAGGGTCAGGTAGGAAGGGCGGGTCAAATCGCATGCACCCGTAGGAACAGCAGTTGTACCCTGGAGTACCGGTGGAGGTAGTGGTACTACTCCGGAGTACCGATGAGGGTCACGGGTAATACCCCAGAGTACCGAGTGGAAGTACTGGTACTACCCCGGAGCATCGGGAAGGGGCACCAGGCCTACCCCGGAGCATCAGGTAGAGATACCAGGCCTACCCTGGAAGGTCAGGAAGGGAGGCCGGGTCTAACACCGCGTGCCCGTAGGGACAACAGGTGAACTCCGGCGCATCACAAAGGTTTCCGGTACAACCCCAGAGTACTGCTAGGGGAACCGGTTCTATCCCGGAACTTCGGGTAGGGACACCGGGCCTAACACGTAGGGTCAGGTAGGAAGGGCGGGTCAAATCGCACGCACCCGTAGGAACAGCAGTTGTACCCTGGAGTACCGGTGGAGGTAGTGGTACTACTCCGGAGTACCGTCGAGGTTCACGGGTAATACCCCAGAGTACCGGGTGGAAGCACTGGTACTACCCCGGAGCGTCGGGAAGGGGCGCCAGGCCTACCCCGGAGCATCAGGTAGAGATACCAGGCCTACCCTGGAGGGTCAGGAATGGAGGCCGGGTCTAACACCGCGTGCCCGTAGGGACAACAGGTGAACTCCGGCGCATCACAAAGGTTTCCGGTACAACCCCAGAGTACTGCTAGGGGAACCGGTTCTATCCCGGAACTTCGGGTAGGGACACCGGGCCTAACACGGAGGGTCAGGTAGGAAGGGCGGGTCAAATCCCACGCACCCGTAGGAACAGCAGTTGCACCCTGGAGTACCGGTGGAGGTAGTGGTACTACTCCAGAGTACCGACGAGGGTCACGGGTAATACCCCAGAGTACCGGGTGGGGGTACTGGTACTACCCCGGAGCGTCGGGAAGGGGCGCCAGGCCTACCCCGGAGCATCAGGTAGAGATACCAGGCCTACCCTGGAGGGTCAGGAAGGGAGGCCGGGTCTAACACCGCGTGCCCGTAGGGACAACAGGTGAACTCCGGCGCATCACAAAGGTTTCCGGTACAACCCCAGAGTACTGCTAGGGGAACCGGTTCTATCCCGGAATGTTGGGTAGGGACACCGGGCCTATCATGGATGGTCAGGTGGAAGGGTGGGTCAAATTCCACGCACCTGTAGGAACAGCAGTTGTACCACGGCGTACCGCCTGGAGGTACTGGTACTACCCCAGAGTTCGGATGAGGGTTACGGTTCCTACCCCAAAGTTCCGAGTGGGGGTACCAGTACTACCCCGGAGCATCGGGAAGGGGCGCCAGGCCTACCCCGGAGCATCAGGTAGAGATACCAGACCTACCCTGGAAGGTCAGGAAGGGAGTCCGGGTCTAACACCGCGTGCCTGTAGGGACAACAGGTGAACTCCGGCGCATCACAAAGGTTTCCGGTACAACCCCAGAGTACTGCTAGGGGAACCGGTTCTATGCCGGAATGTTGGGTAGGGACACCGGGCCTATCATGGATGGTCAGGTGGAAGGGTGGGTCAAATTTCACGCACCTGTAGGAACAGCAGTTGTACCACGGCGTACCGCCTGGAGGTACTGGTACTACCCCAGAGTTCGGATGAGGGTTACGGTTCCTACCCCAAAGTTCCCAGTGGGGGTACCAGTACTACCCCGGAGCATCGGGAAGGGGCGCCAGGCCTACCTCGGAGCATCAGGTAGAGATACCAGACCTACCCTGGAGGGTCAGGAAGGGAGGCCAGGTCTAACACCGCGTGCCCATAGGGACAACAGGTGAACTCCGGTGCATCACAAAGGTTTCCGGTACAACCCCAGAGTACTGCTAGGGGAACCGGTTCTATCCCGGAACTTCGGGTAGGGACACCGGGCCTAACACGGAGGGTCAGGTAGGAAGGGCGGGTCAAATCGCACGCACCCGTAGGAAGAGCAGTTGTACCCTGGAGTACCGGTGGAGGTAGTGGTACTACTCCGGAGTACCGATGAGGGTCACGGGTAATACCCCAGAGTACCGAGTGGAAGTACTGGTACTACCCCGGAGCATCGGGAAGGGGCACCAGGCCTACCCCGGAGCATCAGGTAGAGATACCAGGCCTACCCTGGAGGGTCAGGAAGGGAGGCCGGGTCTAACACCGCGTGCCCGTAGGGACAACAGGTGAACTCCGGCGCATCACAAAGGTTTCTGGTACAACCCCAGAGTACTGCTACGGGAACCGGTTCTATCCCGGAATGTTGGGTAGGGACACCGGGCCTATCATGGATGGTCAGGTGGAAGGGTGGGTCAAATTCCACGCACCTGTAGGAACAGCAGTTGTACCACGGCGTACCGCCTGGAGGTACTGGTACTACCCCAGAGTTCGGATGAGGGTTACGGTTCCTACCCCAAAGTTCCCAGTGGGGGTACCAGTACTACCCCGGAGCATCGGGAAGGGGCGCCAGGCCTACCCCGGAGCATCAGGTAGAGATACCAGACCTACCCTGGAAGGTCAGGAAGGGAGTCCAGGTCTAACACCGCGTGCCTGTAGGGACAACAGGTGAACTCCGGCGCATCACAAAGGTTTCCGGTACAACCCCAGAGTACTGCTAGGGGAACCGGTTCTATCCCGGAATGTTGGGTAGGGACACCGGGCCTATCATGGATGGTCAGGTGGAAGGGTGGGTCAAATTTCACGCACCTGTAGGAACAGCAGTTGTACCACGGCGTACCGCCTGGAGGTACTGGTACTACCCCAGAGTTCGGATGAGGGTTACGGTTCCTACCCCAAAGTTCCCAGTGGGGGTACCAGTACTACCCCGGAGCATCGGGAAGGGGCGCCAGGCCTACCTCGGAGCATCAGGTAGAGATACCAGACCTACCCTGGAGGGTCAGGAAGGGAGGCCGGGTCTAACACCGCGTGCCCATAGGGACAACAGGTGAACTCCGGTGCATCACAAAGGTTTCCGGTACAACCCCAGAGTACTGCTAGGGGAACCGGTTCTATCCCGGAAGTTCGGGTAGGGACACCGGGCCTAACACGGAGGGTCAGGTAGGAAGGGCGGGTCAAATCGCACGCACCCGTAGGAACAGCAGTTGTACCCTGGAGTACCGGTGGAGGTAGTGGTACTACTCCGGAGTACCGATGAGGGTCACGGGTAATACCCCAGAGTACCAGGTGGAAGTACTGGTACTACCCCGGAGCATCGGGAAGGGGCACCAGGCCTACCCCGGAGCATCAGGTAGAGATACCAGACCTACCCTGGAAGGTCAGGAAGGGAGGCCGGGTCTAACACCGCGTGCCCGTAGGGACAACAGGTGAACTCCGGCGCATCACAAAGGTTTCCGGTACAACCCCAGAGTACTGCTAGGGGAACCGGTTCTATCCCGGAACTTCGGGTAGGGACACCGGGCCTAACACGTAGGGTCAGGTAGGAAGGGCGGGTCAAATCGCACGCACCCGTAGGAACAGCAGTTGTACCCTGGAGTACCGGTGGAGGTAGTGGTACTACTCCGGAGTACCGTCGAGGTTCACGGGTAATACCCCAGAGTACCGGGTGGAAGTACTGGTACTACCCCGGAGCGTCGGGAAGGGGCGCCAGGCCTACCCCGGAGCATCAGGTAGAGATACCAGGCCTACCCTGGAGGGTCAGGAATGGAGGCCGGGTCTAACACCGCGTGCCCGTAGGGACAACAGGTGAACTCCGGCGCATCACAAAGGTTTCCGGTACAACCCCAGAGTACTGCTAGGGGAACCGGTTCTATCCCGGAAGTTCGGGTAGGGACACCGGGCCTATCATGGAGGGTCAGGTAGGAAGGGCGGGTCAAATCCCACGCACCCGTAGGAACAGCAGTTGCACCCTGGAGTACCGGTGGAGGTAGTGGTACTACTCCAGAGTACCGAAGAGGGTCACGGGTAATACCCCAGAGTACCGGGTGGGGGTACTGGTACTACCCCGGAGCGTCGGGAAGGGGCGCCAGGCCTACCCCGGAGCATCAGGTAGAGATACCAGGCCTACCCTGGAGGGTCAGGAAGGGAGGCCGGGTCTAACACCGCGTGCCCGTAGGGACAACAGGTGAACTCCGGCGCATCACAAAGTTTTCCGGTACAACCCCAGAGTACTGCTAGGGGAACCGGTTCTATCCCGGAAGTTCGGGTAGGGACACCGGGCCTAACACGGAGGGTCAGGTAGGAAGGGCGGGTCAAATCCCACGCACCCGTAGGAACAGCAGTTGCACCCTGGAGTACCGGTGGAGGTAGTGGTACTACTCCAGAGTACCGAAGAGGGTCACGGGTAATACCCCAGAGTACCGGGTGGGGGTACTGGTACTACCCCGGAGCGTCGGGAAGGGGCGCCAGGCCTACCCCGGAGCATCAGGTAGAGATACCAGGCCTACCCTGGAGGGTCAGGAAGGGAGGCCGGGTCTAACACCGCGTGCCCGTAGGGACAACAGGTGAACTCCGGCGCATCACAAAGGTTTCCGGTACAACCCCAGAGTACTGCTAGGGGAACCGGTTCTATCCCGGAATGTTGGGTAGGGACACCGGGCGTATCATGGAGGGTCAGGTAGGAAGGGCGGGTCAAATCGCACGCACCCGTAGGAACAGCAGTTGTACCCTGGAGTACCGGTGGAGGTAGTGGTACTACTCCGGAGTACCGATGAGGGTCACGGGTAATACCCCAGAGTACCGAGTGGAAGTACTGGTACTACCCCGGAGCATCGGGAAGGGGCACCAGGCCTACCCCGGAGCATCAGGTAGAGATACCAGGCCTACCCTGGAAGGTCAGGAAGGGAGGCCGGGTCTAACACCGCGTGCCCGTAGGGACAACAGGTGAACTCCGGCGCATCACAAAGGTTTCCGGTACAACCCCAGAGTACTGCTAGGGGAACCGGTTCTATCCCGGAACTTCGGGTAGGGACACCGGGCCTAACACGTAGGGTCAGGTAGGAAGGGCGGGTCAAATCGCACGCACCCGTAGGAACAGCAGTTGTACCCTGGAGTACCGGTGGAGGTAGTGGTACTACTCCGGAGTACCGTCGAGGTTCACGGGTAATACCCCAGAGTACCGGGTGGAAGTACTGGTACTACCCCGGAGCGTCGGGAAGGGGCGCCAGGCCTACCCCGGAGCATCAGGTAGAGATACCAGGCCTACCCTGGAGGGTCAGGAAGGGAGGCCGGGTCTAACACCGCATGCCCGTAGGGACAACAGGTGAACTCCGGCGCATCACAAAGGTTTCCGGTACAACCCCAGAGTACTGCTAGGGGAACCGGTTCTATCCCGGAAGTTCGGGTAGGGACACCGGGCCTAAAACGGAGGGTCAGGTAGGAAGGGCGGGTCAAATCGCACGCACCCGTAGGAACAGCAGTTGTACCCTGGAGTACCGGTGGAGGTAGTGGTACTACTCCGGAGTACCGATGAGGGTCACGGGTAATACCCCAGAGTACCAGGTGGAAGTACTGGTACTACCCCGGAGCATCGGGAAGGGGCACCAGGCCTACCCCGGAGCATCAGGTAGAGATACCAGGCCTACCCTGGAAGGTCAGGAAGGGAGGCCGGGTCTAACACCGCGTGCCCGTAGGGACAACAGGTGAACTCCGGCGCATCACAAAGGTTTCCGGTACAACCCCAGAGTACTGCTAGGGGAACCGGTTCTATCCCGGAATGTTGGGTAGGGACACCGGGCCTATCATGGATGGTCAGGTGGAAGGGTGGGTCAAATTCCACGCACCTGTAGGAACAGCAGTTGTACCACGGCGTACCGCCTGGAGGTACTGGTACTACGCCAGAGTTCGGATGAGGGTTACGGTTCCTACCCCAAAGTTCCCAGTGGGGGTACCAGTACTACCCCGGAGCATTGGGAAGGGGCGCCAGGCCTACCCCGGAGCATCAGGTAGAGATACCAGACCTACCCTGGAAGGTCAGGAAGGGAGTCCGGGTCTAACACCGCGTGCCTGTAGGGACAACAGGTGAACTCCGGCGCATCACAAAGGTTTCCGGTACAACCCCAGAGTACTGCTAGGGGAACCGGTTCTATCCCGGAATGTTGGGTAGGGACACCGGGCCTATCATGGATGGTCAGGTGGAAGGGTGGGTCAAATTTCACGTACCTGTAGGAACAGCAGTTGTACCACGGCGTACCGCCTGGAGGTACTGGTACTACCCCAGAGTTCGGATGAGGGTTACAGTTCCTACCCCAAAGTTCCCAGTGGGGGTACCAGTACTACCCCGGAGCATCGGGAAGGGGCGCCAGGCCTACCTCGGAGCATCAGGTAGAGATACCAGGCCTACCCTGGAAGGTCAGGAAGGGAGGCCGGGTCTAACACCGCATGCCCATAGGGACAACAGGTGAACTCCGGCGCATCACAAAGGTTTCCGGTACAACCCCAGAGTACTGCTAGGGGAACCGGTTCTATCCCGGAAGTTCGGGTAGGGACACCGGGCCTAACACGTAGGGTCAGGTAGGAAGGGCGGGTCAAATCGCACGCACCCGTAGGAACAGCAGTTGTACCCTGGAGTACCGGTGGAGGTAGTGGTACTACTCCGGAGTACCGATGAGGGTCACGGGTAATACCCCAGAGTACCGGGTGGAAGTACTGGTACTACCCCGGAGCGTCGGGAAGGGGCACCAGGCCTACCCCGGAGCATCAGGTAGAGATACCAGGCCTACCCTGGAGGGTCAGGAAGGGAGGCCGGGTCTAACACCGCATGCCCGTAGGGACAACAGGTGAACTCCGGCGCATCACAAAGGTTTCCGGTACAACCCCAGAGTACTGCTAGGGGAACCGGTTCTATCCCGGAAGTTCGGGTAGGGACACCGGGCCTAACACGGAGGGTCAGGTAGGAAGGGCGGGTCAAATCCCACGCACCCGTAGGAACAGCAGTTGCACCCTGGAGTACCGGTGGAGGTAGTGGTACTACTCCGGAGTACCGATGAGGTTCACGGGTAATACCCCAGAGTACCGGGTGGGGGTACTGGTACTACCCCGGAGCATCGGGAAGGGGCACCAGGCCTACCCCGGAGCATCAGGTAGAGATACCAGACCTACCCTGGAAGGTCAGGAAGGGAGGCCGGGTCTAACACCGCGTGCCCGTAGGGACAACAGGTGAACTCCGGCGCATCACAAAGGTTTCCGGTACAACCCCAGAGTACTGCTAGGGGAACCGGTTCTATCCCGGAAGTTCGGGTAGGGACACTGGGCCTAACACGGAGGGTCAGGTAGGAAGGGTGGGTCAAATCCCACACACCTGTAGGAACAGCAGTTGTACCCTGGAGTACCGGTTGAGGTACTGGTACTACTCCGGAGTACCGATGAGCGTCACGGGTCATAGCCTAGAGTACCAGGTGGAAGTACTGGTACTACCCCAGAGCATCGGGAAGGGGCACCAGGCCTACCCCGGAGCATCAGGTAGAGATACCAGGCCTACCCTGGAGGGTCAGGAAGGGAGGCCGGGTCTAACACCGCGTGCCCATAGGGACAACAGGTGAACTCCGGCGCATCACAAAGGTTTCCGGTACAACCCCAGAGTACTGCTAGGGGAACCGGTTCTATCCCGGAAGTTCGGGTAGGGACACGGGGCGTATCATGGAGGGTCAGGTAGGAAGGGCGGGTCAAATCGCACGCACCCGTAGGAACAGCAGTTGTACCCTGGAGTACCGGTGGAGGTAGTGGTACTACTCCGGAGTACCGACGAGGGTCACGGG
Source organism: Buteo buteo (assembly GCF_964188355.1). NCBI lineage: Eukaryota > Metazoa > Chordata > Aves > Accipitriformes > Accipitridae > Buteo > Buteo buteo. Next base: position 744,433 of record NW_027439207.1, on the reverse strand, counting down.
TAATACCCCAGAGTACCGGGTGGGGGTACTGGTACTACCCCAGAGCATCGGGAAGGGGCACCAGGCCTACCCCGGAGCATCAGGTAGAGATACCAGACCTACCCTGGAAGGTCAGGAAGGGAGGCCGGGTCTAACACCGCGTGCCTGTAGGGACAACAGGTGAACTCCGGCGCATCACAAAGGTTTCCGGTACAACCCCAGAGTACTGCTAGGGGAACCGGTTCTATCCCGGAATGTTGGGTAGGGACACCGGGCCTATCATGGATGGTCAGGTGGAAGGGTGGGTCAAATTCCACGCACCTGTAGGAACAGCAGTTGTACCACGGCGTACCGCCTGGAGGTACTGGTACTACCCCAGAGTTCGGATGAGGGTTACGGTTCCTACCCCAAAGTTCCGAGTGGGGGTACCAGTACTACCCCGGAGCATCGGGAAGGGGCGCCAGGCCTACCCCGGAGCATCAGGTAGAGATACCAGACCTACCCTGGAAGGTCAGGAAGGGAGTCCGGGTCTAACACCGCGTGCCTGTAGGGACAACAGGTGAACTCCGGCGCATCACAAAGGTTTCCGGTACAACCCCAGAGTACTGCTAGGGGAACCGGTTCTATCCCGGAATGTTGGGTAGGGACACCGGGCCTATCATGGATGGTCAGGTGGAAGGGTGGGTCAAATTTCACGCACCTGTAGGAACAGCAGTTGTACCACGGCGTACCGCCTGGAGGTACTGGTACTACCCCAGAGTTCGGATGAGGGTTACGGTTCCTACCCCAAAGTTCCCAGTGGGGGTACCAGTACTACCCCGGAGCATCGGGAAGGGGCGCCAGGCCTACCTCGGAGCATCAGGTAGAGATACCAGACCTACCCTGGAGGGTCAGGAAGGGAGGCCAGGTCTAACACCGCGTGCCCATAGGGACAACAGGTGAACTCCGGTGCATCACAAAGGTTTCCGGTACAACCCCAGAGTACTGCTAGGGGAACCGGTTCTATCCCGGAACTTCGGGTAGGGACACCGGGCCTAACACGGAGGGTCAGGTAGGAAGGGCGGGTCAAATCGCACGCACCCGTAGGAAGAGCAGTTGTACCCTGGAGTACCGGTGGAGGTAGTGGTACTACTCCGGAGTACCGATGAGGGTCACGGGTAATACCCCAGAGTACCGAGTGGAAGTACTGGTACTACCCCGGAGCATCGGGAAGGGGCACCAGGCCTACCCCGGAGCATCAGGTAGAGATACCAGGCCTACCCTGGAGGGTCAGGAAGGGAGGCCGGGTCTAACACCGCGTGCCCGTAGGGACAACAGGTGAACTCCGGCGCATCACAAAGGTTTCTGGTACAACCCCAGAGTACTGCTACGGGAACCGGTTCTATCCCGGAATGTTGGGTAGGGACACCGGGCCTATCATGGATGGTCAGGTGGAAGGGTGGGTCAAATTCCACACACCTGTAGGAACAGCAGTTGTACCACGGCGTACCGCCTGGAGGTACTGGTACTACCCCAGAGTTCGGATGAGGGTTACGGTTCCTACCCCAAAGTTCCCAGTGGGGGTACCAGTACTACCCCGGAGCATCGGGAAGGGGCGCCAGGCCTACCCCGGAGCATCAGGTAGAGATACCAGACCTACCCTGGAAGGTCAGGAAGGGAGTCCAGGTCTAACACCGCGTGCCTGTAGGGACAACAGGTGAACTCCGGCGCATCACAAAGGTTTCCGGTACAACCCCAGAGTACTGCTAGGGGAACCGGTTCTATCCCGGAATGTTGGGTAGGGACACCGGGCCTATCATGGATGGTCAGGTGGAAGGGTGGGTCAAATTTCACGCACCTGTAGGAACAGCAGTTGTACCACGGCGTACCGCCTGGAGGTACTGGTACTACCCCAGAGTTCGGATGAGGGTTACGGTTCCTACCCCAAAGTTCCCAGTGGGGGTACCAGTACTACCCCGGAGCATCGGGAAGGGGCGCCAGGCCTACCTCGGAGCATCAGGTAGAGATACCAGACCTACCCTGGAGGGTCAGGAAGGGAGGCCGGGTCTAACACCGCGTGCCCATAGGGACAACAGGTGAACTCCGGTGCATCACAAAGGTTTCCGGTACAACCCCAGAGTACTGCTAGGGGAACCGGTTCTATCCCGGAAGTTCGGGTAGGGACACCGGGCCTAACACGGAGGGTCAGGTAGGAAGGGCGGGTCAAATCGCACGCACCCGTAGGAACAGCAGTTGTACCCTGGAGTACCGGTGGAGGTAGTGGTACTACTCCGGAGTACCGATGAGGGTCACGGGTAATACCCCAGAGTACCAGGTGGAAGTACTGGTACTACCCCGGAGCATCGGGAAGGGGCACCAGGCCTACCCCGGAGCATCAGGTAGAGATACCAGACCTACCCTGGAAGGTCAGGAAGGGAGGCCGGGTCTAACACCGCGTGCCCGTAGGGACAACAGGTGAACTCCGGCGCATCACAAAGGTTTCCGGTACAACCCCAGAGTACTGCTAGGGGAACCGGTTCTATCCCGGAACTTCGGGTAGGGACACCGGGCCTAACACGTAGGGTCAGGTAGGAAGGGCGGGTCAAATCGCACGCACCCGTAGGAACAGCAGTTGTACCCTGGAGTACCGGTGGAGGTAGTGGTACTACTCCGGAGTACCGTCGAGGTTCACGGGTAATACCCCAGAGTACCGGGTGGAAGTACTGGTACTACCCCGGAGCGTCGGGAAGGGGCGCCAGGCCTACCCCGGAGCATCAGGTAGAGATACCAGGCCTACCCTGGAGGGTCAGGAATGGAGGCCGGGTCTAACACCGCGTGCCCGTAGGGACAACAGGTGAACTCCGGCGCATCACAAAGGTTTCCGGTACAACCCCAGAGTACTGCTAGGGGAACCGGTTCTATCCCGGAAGTTCGGGTAGGGACACCGGGCCTATCATGGAGGGTCAGGTAGGAAGGGCGGGTCAAATCCCACGCACCCGTAGGAACAGCAGTTGCACCCTGGAGTACCGGTGGAGGTAGTGGTACTACTCCAGAGTACCGAAGAGGGTCACGGGTAATACCCCAGAGTACCGGGTGGGGGTACTGGTACTACCCCGGAGCGTCGGGAAGGGGCGCCAGGCCTACCCCGGAGCATCAGGTAGAGATACCAGGCCTACCCTGGAGGGTCAGGAAGGGAGGCCGGGTCTAACACCGCGTGCCCGTAGGGACAACAGGTGAACTCCGGCGCATCACAAAGTTTTCCGGTACAACCCCAGAGTACTGCTAGGGGAACCGGTTCTATCCCGGAAGTTCGGGTAGGGACACCGGGCCTAACACGGAGGGTCAGGTAGGAAGGGCGGGTCAAATCCCACGCACCCGTAGGAACAGCAGTTGCACCCTGGAGTACCGGTGGAGGTAGTGGTACTACTCCAGAGTACCGAAGAGGGTCACGGGTAATACCCCAGAGTACCGGGTGGGGGTACTGGTACTACCCCGGAGCGTCGGGAAGGGGCGCCAGGCCTACCCCGGAGCATCAGGTAGAGATACCAGGCCTACCCTGGAGGGTCAGGAAGGGAGGCCGGGTCTAACACCGCGTGCCCGTAGGGACAACAGGTGAACTCCGGCGCATCACAAAGGTTTCCGGTACAACCCCAGAGTACTGCTAGGGGAACCGGTTCTATCCCGGAATGTTGGGTAGGGACACCGGGCGTATCATGGAGGGTCAGGTAGGAAGGGCGGGTCAAATCGCACGCACCCGTAGGAACAGCAGTTGTACCCTGGAGTACCGGTGGAGGTAGTGGTACTACTCCGGAGTACCGACGAGGGTCACGGGTAATACCCCAGAGTACCGGGTGGGGGTACTGGTACTACCCCAGAGCATCGGGAAGGGGCACCAGGCCTACCCCGGAGCATCAGGTAGAGATACCAGACCTACCCTGGAAGGTCAGGAAGGGAGGCCGGGTCTAACACCGCGTGCCTGTAGGGACAACAGGTGAACTCCGGCGCATCACAAAGGTTTCCGGTACAACCCCAGAGTACTGCTAGGGGAACCGGTTCTATCCCGGAATGTTGGGTAGGGACACCGGGCCTATCATGGATGGTCAGGTGGAAGGGTGGGTCAAATTCCACGCACCTGTAGGAACAGCAGTTGTACCACGGCGTACCGCCTGGAGGTACTGGTACTACCCCAGAGTTCGGATGAGGGTTACGGTTCCTACCCCAAAGTTCCGAGTGGGGGTACCAGTACTACCCCGGAGCATCGGGAAGGGGCGCCAGGCCTACCCCGGAGCATCAGGTAGAGATACCAGACCTACCCTGGAAGGTCAGGAAGGGAGTCCGGGTCTAACACCGCGTGCCTGTAGGGACAACAGGTGAACTCCGGCGCATCACAAAGGTTTCCGGTACAACCCCAGAGTACTGCTAGGGGAACCGGTTCTATCCCGGAATGTTGGGTAGGGACACCGGGCCTATCATGGATGGTCAGGTGGAAGGGTGGGTCAAATTTCACGCACCTGTAGGAACAGCAGTTGTACCACGGCGTACCGCCTGGAGGTACTGGTACTACCCCAGAGTTCGGATGAGGGTTACGGTTCCTACCCCAAAGTTCCCAGTGGGGGTACCAGTACTACCCCGGAGCATCGGGAAGGGGCGCCAGGCCTACCTCGGAGCATCAGGTAGAGATACCAGACCTACCCTGGAGGGTCAGGAAGGGAGGCCAGGTCTAACACCGCGTGCCCATAGGGACAACAGGTGAACTCCGGTGCATCACAAAGGTTTCCGGTACAACCCCAGAGTACTGCTAGGGGAACCGGTTCTATCCCGGAACTTCGGGTAGGGACACCGGGCCTAACACGGAGGGTCAGGTAGGAAGGGCGGGTCAAATCGCACGCACCCGTAGGAACAGCAGTTGTACCCTGGAGTACCGGTGGAGGTAGTGGTACTACTCCGGAGTACCGATGAGGGTCACGGGTAATACCCCAGAGTACCAGGTGGAAGTACTGGTACTACCCCGGAGCATCGGGAAGGGGCACCAGGCCTACCCCGGAGCATCAGGTAGAGATACCAGACCTACCCTGGAAGGTCAGGAAGGGAGGCCGGGTCTAACACCGCGTGCCCGTAGGGACAACAGGTGAACTCCGGCGCATCACAAAGGTTTCCGGTACAACCCCAGAGTACTGCTAGGGGAACCGGTTCTATCCCGGAACTTCGGGTAGGGACACCGGGCCTAACACGTAGGGTCAGGTAGGAAGGGCGGGTCAAATCGCACGCACCCGTAGGAACAGCAGTTGTACCCTGGAGTACCGGTGGAGGTAGTGGTACTACTCCGGAGTACCGTCGAGGTTCACGGGTAATACCCCAGAGTACCGGGTGGAAGTACTGGTACTACCCCGGAGCGTCGGGAAGGGGCGCCAGGCCTACCCCGGAGCATCAGGTAGAGATACCAGGCCTACCCTGGAGGGTCAGGAATGGAGGCCGGGTCTAACACCGCGTGCCCGTAGGGACAACAGGTGAACTCCGGCGCATCACAAAGGTTTCCGGTACAACCCCAGAGTACTGCTAGGGGAACCGGTTCTATCCCGGAAGTTCGGGTAGGGACACCGGGCCTATCATGGAGGGTCAGGTAGGAAGGGCGGGTCAAATCCCATGCACCCGTAGGAACAGCAGTTGCACCCTGGAGTACCGGTGGAGGTAGTGGTACTACTCCAGAGTACCGAAGAGGGTCACGGGTAATACCCCAGAGTACCGGGTGGGGGTACTGGTACTACCCCGGAGCGTCGGGAAGGGGCGCCAGGCCTACCCCGGAGCATCAGGTAGAGATACCAGGCCTACCCTGGAGGGTCAGGAAGGGAGGCCGGGTCTAACACCGCGTGCCCGTAGGGACAACAGGTGAACTCCGGCGCATCACAAAGTTTTCCGGTACAACCCCAGAGTACTGCTAGGGGAACCGGTTCTATCCCGGAAGTTCGGGTAGGGACACCGGGCCTAACACGGAGGGTCAGGTAGGAAGGGCGGGTCAAATCCCACGCACCCGTAGGAACAGCAGTTGCACCCTGGAGTACCGGTGGAGGTAGTGGTACTACTCCAGAGTACCGAAGAGGGTCACGGGTAATACCCCAGAGTACCGGGTGGGGGTACTGGTACTACCCCGGAGCGTCGGGAAGGGGCGCCAGGCCTACCCCGGAGCATCAGGTAGAGATACCAGGCCTACCCTGGAGGGTCAGGAAGGGAGGCCGGGTCTAACACCGCGTGCCCGTAGGGACAACAGGTGAACTCCGGCGCATCACAAAGGTTTCCGGTACAACCCCAGAGTACTGCTAGGGGAACCGGTTCTATCCCGGAATGTTGGGTAGGGACACCGGGCGTATCATGGAGGGTCAGGTAGGAAGGGCGGGTCAAATCGCACGCACCCGTAGGAACAGCAGTTGTACCCTGGAGTACCGGTGGAGGTAGTGGTACTACTCCGGAGTACCGATGAGGGTCACGGGTAATACCCCAGAGTACCGAGTGGAAGTACTGGTACTACCCCGGAGCATCGGGAAGGGGCACCAGGCCTACCCCGGAGCATCAGGTAGAGATACCAGGCCTACCCTGGAAGGTCAGGAAGGGAGGCCGGGTCTAACACCGCGTGCCCGTAGGGACAACAGGTGAACTCCGGCGCATCACAAAGGTTTCCGGTACAACCCCAGAGTACTGCTAGGGGAACCGGTTCTATCCCGGAACTTCGGGTAGGGACACCGGGCCTAACACGTAGGGTCAGGTAGGAAGGGCGGGTCAAATCGCACGCACCCGTAGGAACAGCAGTTGTACCCTGGAGTACCGGTGGAGGTAGTGGTACTACTCCGGAGTACCGTCGAGGTTCACGGGTAATACCCCAGAGTACCGGGTGGAAGTACTGGTACTACCCCGGAGCGTCGGGAAGGGGCGCCAGGCCTACCCCGGAGCATCAGGTAGAGATACCAGGCCTACCCTGGAGGGTCAGGAAGGGAGGCCGGGTCTAACACCGCATGCCCGTAGGGACAACAGGTGAACTCCGGCGCATCACAAAGGTTTCCGGTACAACCCCAGAGTACTGCTAGGGGAACCGGTTCTATCCCGGAAGTTCGGGTAGGGACACCGGGCCTAAAACGGAGGGTCAGGTAGGAAGGGCGGGTCAAATCGCACGCACCCGTAGGAACAGCAGTTGTACCCTGGAGTACCGGTGGAGGTAGTGGTACTACTCCGGAGTACCGATGAGGGTCACGGGTAATACCCCAGAGTACCAGGTGGAAGTACTGGTACTACCCCGGAGCATCGGGAAGGGGCACCAGGCCTACCCCGGAGCATCAGGTAGAGATACCAGGCCTACCCTGGAAGGTCAGGAAGGGAGGCCGGGTCTAACACCGCGTGCCCGTAGGGACAACAGGTGAACTCCGGCGCATCACAAAGGTTTCCGGTACAACCCCAGAGTACTGCTAGGGGAACCGGTTCTATCCCGGAATGTTGGGTAGGGACACCGGGCCTATCATGGATGGTCAGGTGGAAGGGTGGGTCAAATTCCACGCACCTGTAGGAACAGCAGTTGTACCACGGCGTACCGCCTGGAGGTACTGGTACTACGCCAGAGTTCGGATGAGGGTTACGGTTCCTACCCCAAAGTTCCCAGTGGGGGTACCAGTACTACCCCGGAGCATTGGGAAGGGGCGCCAGGCCTACCCCGGAGCATCAGGTAGAGATACCAGACCTACCCTGGAAGGTCAGGAAGGGAGTCCGGGTCTAACACCGCGTGCCTGTAGGGACAACAGGTGAACTCCGGCGCATCACAAAGGTTTCCGGTACAACCCCAGAGTACTGCTAGGGGAACCGGTTCTATCCCGGAATGTTGGGTAGGGACACCGGGCCTATCATGGATGGTCAGGTGGAAGGGTGGGTCAAATTTCACGTACCTGTAGGAACAGCAGTTGTACCACGGCGTACCGCCTGGAGGTACTGGTACTACCCCAGAGTTCGGATGAGGGTTACAGTTCCTACCCCAAAGTTCCCAGTGGGGGTACCAGTACTACCCCGGAGCATCGGGAAGGGGCGCCAGGCCTACCTCGGAGCATCAGGTAGAGATACCAGGCCTACCCTGGAAGGTCAGGAAGGGAGGCCGGGTCTAACACCGCATGCCCATAGGGACAACAGGTGAACTCCGGCGCATCACAAAGGTTTCCGGTACAACCCCAGAGTACTGCTAGGGGAACCGGTTCTATCCCGGAAGTTCGGGTAGGGACACCGGGCCTAACACGTAGGGTCAGGTAGGAAGGGCGGGTCAAATCGCACGCACCCGTAGGAACAGCAGTTGTACCCTGGAGTACCGGTGGAGGTAGTGGTACTACTCCGGAGTACCGATGAGGGTCACGGGTAATACCCCAGAGTACCGGGTGGAAGTACTGGTACTACCCCGGAGCGTCGGGAAGGGGCACCAGGCCTACCCCGGAGCATCAGGTAGAGATACCAGGCCTACCCTGGAGGGTCAGGAAGGGAGGCCGGGTCTAACACCGCATGCCCGTAGGGACAACAGGTGAACTCCGGCGCATCACAAAGGTTTCCGGTACAACCCCAGAGTACTGCTAGGGGAACCGGTTCTATCCCGGAAGTTCGGGTAGGGACACCGGGCCTAACACGGAGGGTCAGGTAGGAAGGGCGGGTCAAATCCCACGCACCCGTAGGAACAGCAGTTGTACCCTGGAGTACCGGTGGAGGTAGTGGTACTACTCCAGAGTACCGACGAGGGTCACGGGTAATACCCCAGAGTACCGGGTGGGGGTACTGGTACTACCCCGGAGCGTCGGGAAGGGGCGCCAGGCCTACCCCGGAGCATCAGGTAGAGATACCAGGCCTACCCTGGAAGGTCAGGAAGGGAGGCCGGGTCTAACACCGCGTGCCCGTAGGGACAACAGGTGAACTCCGGCGCATCACAAAGGTTTCCGGTACAACCCCAGAGTACTGCTAGGGGAACCGGTTCTATCCCGGAAGTTCGGGTAGGGACACCGGGCCTAACACGGAGGGTCAGGTAGGAAGGGCGGGTCAAATCCCACGCACTTGTAGGAACAGCAGTTTTACCACAGCGTACCGCCTGGAGGTACTGGTACTACCCCAGAGTTCGGATGAGGGTTACGGTTCCTACCCCAAAGTTTCGAGTGGGGGTACCAGTACTACCCCGGAGCGTCGGGAAGGGGCGCCAGGCCTACCCTGGAGCATCAGGTAGGGATAGCAGACCTACCCAGGAGGGTCAGGAAGGGAGGCCGGGTCTAACACCGCGTGCCCGTAGGGACAACAGGTGAACTCCGGCGCATCACAAAGGTTTCCGGTACAACCCCAGAGTACTGCTAGGGGAACCGGTTCTATCCCGGAATGTTGGGTAGGGACACCGGGCGTATCATGGAGGGTCAGGTAGGAAGGGCGGGTCAAATCCCACGCACCCGTAGGAACAGCAGTTGTACCCTGGAGTACCGGTGGAGGTAGTGGTACTACTCCGGAGTACCGATGAGGTTCACGGGTAATACCCCAGAGTACCGGGTGGGGGTACTGGTACTACCCCGGAGCATCGGGAAGGGGCACCAGGCCTACCCCGGAGCATCAGGTAGAGATACCAGACCTACCCTGGAAGGTCAGGAAGGGAGGCCGGGTCTAACACCGCGTGCCCGTAGGGACAACAGGTGAACTCCGGCGCATCACAAAGGTTTCCGGTACAACCCCAGAGTACTGCTAGGGGAACCGGTTCTATCCCGGAAGTTCGGGTAGGGACACCGGGCCTAACACGGAGGGTCAGGTAGGAAGGGTGGGTCAAATCCCACACACCTGTAGGAACAGCAGTTGTACCCTGGAGTACCGGTTGAGGTACTGGTACTACTCCGGAGTACCGATGAGCGTCACGGGTCATAGCCTAGAGTACCAGGTGGAAGTACTGGTACTACCCCAGAGCATCGGGAAGGGGCACCAGGCCTACCCCGGAGCATCAGGTAGAGATACCAGGCCTACCCTGGAGGGTCAGGAAGGGAGGCCGGGTCTAACACCGCGTGCCCATAGGGACAACAGGTGAACTCCGGCGCATCACAAAGGTTTCCGGTACAACCCCAGAGTACTGCTAGGGGAACCGGTTCTATCCCGGAAGTTCGGGTAGGGACACGGGGCGTATCATGGAGGGTCAGGTAGGAAGGGCGGGTCAAATCGCACGCACCCGTAGGAACAGCAGTTGTACCCTGGAGTACCGGTGGAGGTAGTGGTACTACTCCGGAGTACCGACGAGGGTCACGGGTAATACCCCAGAGTACCGGGTGGGGGTACTGGTACTACCCCAGAGCATCGGGAAGGGGCACCAGGCCTACCCCGGAGCATCAGGTAGAGATACCAGACCTACCCTGGAAGGTCAGGAAGGGAGGCCGGGTCTAACACCGCGTGCCTGTAGGGACAACAGGTGAACTCCGGCGCATCACAAAGGTTTCCGGTACAACCCCAGAGTACTGCTAGGGGAACCGGTTCTATCCCGGAACGTTGGGTAGGGACACCGGGCCTATCATGGAGGGTCAGGTGGAAGGGTGGGTCAAGTCCCACTCACCTGTAGGAACAGCAGTTGTACCACGGCGTACCGCCTGGAGGTACTGGTACTACGCCAGAGTTCGGATGAGGGTTACGGTTCCTACCTTAAAGTTTCGAGTGGGGGTACCAGTACTACCCCGGAGCATCGGGAAGGGGCGCCAGGCCTACCCCGGAGCATCAGGTAGGGATAGCAGACCTACCCAGGAGGGTCAGGAAGGGAGGCCGGGTCTAACACCGCGTGCCCGTAGGGACAACAGGTGAACTCCGGCTCATCACAAAGGTTTCCGGTACAGCCCCAGAGTACTGCTAGGGGAACCGGTTCTATCCTGGAACTTCGGGTAGGGACACCGGGCCTAACACGGAGGGTCAGGTAGGAAGGGCGGGTCAAATCCCACGCACCCGTAGGAACAGCAGTTGTACCCTGGAGTACCGGTGGAGGTAGTGGTACTACTCCGGAGTACCGTCGAGGTTCACGGGTAATACCCCAGAGTACCGGGTGGAAGTACTGGTACTACCCCGGAGCGTCGGGAAGGGGCGCCAGGGCTACCCCGGAGCATCAGGTAGAGATACCAGGCCTACCCTGGAGGGTCAGGAAGGGAGGCCGGGTCTAACACCGCGTGCCCGTAGGGACAACAGGTGAACTCCGGCGCATCACAAAGGTTTCCGGTACAACCCCAGAGTACTGCTAGGGGAACCGGTTCTATCCCGGAACTTCGGGTAGGGACACCGGGCCTAACACGGAGGGTCAGGTAGGAAGGCCGTGTCAAATCCCACGCACCCGTAGGAACAGCAGTTGTACCCTGGAGTACCGGTGGAGGTAGTGGTACTACTCCGGAGTACCGATGAGGGTCACGGGTAATACCCCAGAGTACCAGGTGGAAGTACTGGTACTACCCCAGAGCGTCGGGAAGGGGCGCCAGGCCTACCCCGGAGCATCAGGTAGAGATACCAGGCCTACCCTGGAGGGTCAGGAAGGGAGGCCTGGTCTAACACCGCGTGCCCGTAGGGACAACAGGTGAACTCCGGCGCATCACAAAGGTTTCCGGTACAACCCCAGAGTACTGCTAGGGGAACCGGTTCTATCCCGGAACTTCGGGTAGGGACACCGGGCCTAACACGTAGGGTCAGGTAGGAAGGGCGGGTCAAATCCCACGCACCTGTAGGAACAGCAGTTGTACCCTGGAGTACCGGTGGAGGTAGTGGTACTACTCCGGACTACCATCGAGGTTCACGGGTAATACCCCAGAGTACCGGGTGGAAGTACTGGTACTACCCCGGAGCGTCGGGAAGGGGCGCCAGGCCTACCCCGGAGCATCAGGTAGAGATACCAGACCTACCCTGGAAGGTCAGGAAGGGAGGCCGGGTCTCACACCGCGTGCCCGTAGGGACAACAGGTGAACTCCGGCGCATCACAAAGGTTTCCGGTACAACCCCAGAGTACTGCTAGGGGAACCGGTTCTATCCCGGAAGTTCGGGTAGGGACACCGGGCCTAACACGGAGGGTCAGGTAGGAAGGGCGGGTCAAATCCCACGCACCCGTAGGAACAGCAGTTGTACCCTGGAGTACCGGTGGAGGTAGTGGTACTACTCCGGAGTACCGACGAGGGTCACGGGTAATACCCCAGAGTACCAGGTGGAAGTACTGGTACTACCCCAGAGCATCGGGAAGGGGCACCAGGCCTACCCCGGAGCATCAGGTAGAGATACCAGGCCTACCCTGGAGGGTCAGGAAGGGAGGCCGGGTCTAACACCGCGTGCCCGTAGGGATAACAGGTGAACTCCGGCGCATCACAAAGGTTTCCGGTACAACCCCAGAGTACTGCTAGGGGAACCGGTTCTATCCCGGAATGTTGGGTAGGGACACCGGGCCTATCATGGATGGTCAGGTGGAAGGGCGGGTCAAATCCCACGCACCTGTAGGAACAGCATTTGTACCACGGCGTACCACCTGGAGGTACTGGTACTACCCCAGAGTTTGGATGAGGGATACGGTTCCTACCCCAAAGTTCGCAGTGGGGGTACCAGTAATACCCCGGAGCATCGGGAAGGGGCACCAGGCCTACCCCGGAGCATCAGGTAGAGATACCAGGCCTACCCTGGAAGGTCAGGAAGGGAGGCCGGGTCTAACACCGCGTGCCCGTAGGGACAACAGGTGAACTCCGGCGCATCACAAAGGTTTCCGGTACAACCCCAGAGTACTGCTAGGGGAACCGGTTCTATCCCGGAACTTCGGGTAGGGACACCGGGCCTAACACGGAGGGTCAGGTAGGAAGGGCGGGTCAAATCGCACGCACCCGTAGGAACAGCAGTTGTACCCTGGAGTACCGGTGGAGGTAGTGGTACTACTCCGGAGTACCGATGAGGGTCACGGGTAATACCCCAGAGTACCAGGTGGAAGTACTGGTACTACCCCGGAGCATCGGTAAGGGGCACCAGGCCTACCCTGGAGCATCAGGTAGAGATACCAGGCCTACCCTGGAAGGTCAGGAAGGGAGGCCGGGTCTAACACCGCGTGCCCGTAGGGACAACAGGTGAACTCCGGCGCATCACAAAGGTTTCCGGTACAACCCCAGAGTACTGCTAGGGGAACCGGTTCTATCCCGGAACTTCGGGTAGGGACACCGGGCCTAACACGGAGGGTCAGGTAGGAAGGGCGGGTCAAATCCCACGCACCCGTAGGAACAGCAGTTGTACCCTGGAGTACCAGTGGAGGTAGTGGTACTACTCCGGAGTACCGTCGAGGGTCACGGGTAATACCCCAGAGTACCGGGTGGAAGTACTGGTACTACCCCAGAGCGTCGGGAAGGGGCGCCAGGCCTACCCCGGAGCATCAGGTAGAGATACCAGGCCTACCCTGGAGGGTCAGGAAGGGAGGCCGGGTCTCACACCGCGTGCCGGTAGGGACAACAGGTGAACTCCGGCGCATCACAAAGGTTTCCGGTACAACCCCAGAGTACTGCTAGGGGAACCGGTTCTATCCCGGAAGTTCGGGTAGGGACACCGGGCCTAACACGGAGGGTCAGGTAGGAAGGGCGGGTCAAATCCCACGCACCCGTAGGAACAGCAGTTTTACCCTGGAGTACCGGTGGAGGTAGTGGTACTACTCCGGAGTACCGACGAGGGTCACGGGTAATACCCCAGAGTACCAGGTGGAAGTACTGGTACTACCCCGGAGCGTCGGGAAGGGGCGCCAGGCCTACCCCGGAGCATCAGGTAGAGATACCAGGCCTACCCTGGAGGGTCAGGAAGGGAGTCCGGGTCTAACACCGCGTGCCCGTAGGGACAACAGGTGAACTCCGGCGCATCACAAAGGTTTCCGGTACAACCCCAGAGTACTGCTAGGGGAACCGGTTCTATCCCGGAACTTCGGGTAGGGACACCGGGCCTATCATGGATGGTCAGGTGGAAGGGTGGGTCAAATTTCACGCACCTGTAGGAACAGCAGTTGTACCACGGCGTACCGCCTGGAGGTACTGGTACTACCCCAGAGTTCGGATGAGGGATACGGTTCCTACCCCAAAGTTCGCAGTGGGGGTACCAGTAATACGCCGGAGCATCCGGAAGGGGCACCAGGCCTACCCCGGAGCATCAGGTAGGGATAGCAGACCTACCCAGGAGGGTCAGGAAGGGAGGCCGGGTCTAACACCGCGTGCCTGTAGGGACAACAGGTGAACTCCGGCGCATCACAAAGGTTTCCGGTACAACCCCAGAGTACTGCTAGGGGAACCGGTTCTATCCCGGAACTTCGGGTAGGGACACCGGGCCTAACACGGAGGGTCAGGTAGGAAGGGCGGGTCAAATCCCACGCACCCGTAGGAACAGCAGTTGTACCCTGGAGTACCGGTGGAGGTACTGGTACTACTCCGGAGTACCGTCGAGCGTCACGGGTAATACCCCAGAGTACCGGGTGCGGGTACTGGTACTACCCCGGAGCGTCGGGAAGGGGCGCCAGGCCTACCCCGGAGCATCAGGTAGAGATACCAGGCCTACCCTGGAGGGTCAGGAAGGGAGGCCGGGTCTAACACCGCGTGCCCGTAGGGACAACAGGTGAACTCCGGCGCATCACAAAGGTTTCCGGTACAACCCCAGAGTACTGCTAGGGGAACCGGTTCTATCCCGGAATGTTGGGTAGGGACACCGGGCCTATCATGGATGGTCAGGTGGAAGGGTGGGTCAAATTCCACGCACCTGTAGGAACAGCAGTTGTACCACGGCGTACCGCCTGGAGGTACTGGTACTACCCCAGAGTTCGGATGAGGGTTACGGTTCCTACCCCAAAGTTCCCAGTGGGGGTACCAGTACTACCCCGGAGCATCGGGAAGGGGCGCCAGGCCTACCCCGGAGCATCAGGTAGAGATACCAGGCCTACCCTGGAAGGTCAGGAAGGGAGGCCGGGTCTAACACCGCGTGCCCGTAGGGACAACAGGTGAACTCCGGCGCATCACAAAGGTTTCCGGTACAACCCCAGAGTACTGCTAGGGGAACCGGTTCTATCCCGGAATGTTGGGTAGGGACACCGGGCCTATCATGGATGGTCAGGTGGAAGGGTGGGTCAAATTTCACGTACCTGTAGGAACAGCAGTTGTACCACGGCGTACCGCCTGGAGGTACTGGTACTACCCCAGAGTTCGGATGAGGGTTACAGTTCCTACCCCAAAGTTCCCAGTGGGGGTACCAGTACTACCCCGGAGCATCGGGAAGGGGCGCCAGGCCTACCTCGGAGCATCAGGTAGAGATACCAGGCCTACCCTGGAAGGTCAGGAAGGGAGGCCGGGTCTAACACCGCATGCCCATAGGGACAACAGGTGAACTCCGGCGCATCACAAAGGTTTCCGGTACAACCCCAGAGTACTGCTAGGGGAACCGGTTCTATCCCGGAAGTTCGGGTAGGGACACCGGGCCTAACACGTAGGGTCAGGTAGGAAGGGCGGGTCAAATCGCACGCACCCGTAGGAACAGCAGTTGTACCCTGGAGTACCGGTGGAGGTAGTGGTACTACTCCGGAGTACCGATGAGGGTCACGGGTAATACCCCAGAGTACCGGGTGGAAGTACTGGTACTACCCCGGAGCGTCGGGAAGGGGCACCAGGCCTACCCCGGAGCATCAGGTAGAGATACCAGGCCTACCCTGGAGGGTCAGGAAGGGAGGCCGGGTCTAACACCGCATGCCCGTAGGGACAACAGGTGAACTCCGGCGCATCACAAAGGTTTCCGGTACAACCCCAGAGTACTGCTAGGGGAACCGGTTCTATCCCGGAAGTTCGGGTAGGGACACCGGGCCTAACACGGAGGGTCAGGTAGGAAGGGCGGGTCAAATCCCACGCACCCGTAGGAACAGCAGTTGTACCCTGGAGTACCGGTGGAGGTAGTGGTACTACTCCAGAGTACCGACGAGGGTCACGGGTAATACCCCAGAGTACCGGGTGGGGGTACTGGTACTACCCCGGAGCGTCGGGAAGGGGCGCCAGGCCTACCCCGGAGCATCAGGTAGAGATACCAGGCCTACCCTGGAAGGTCAGGAAGGGAGGCCGGGTCTAACACCGCGTGCCCGTAGGGACAACAGGTGAACTCCGGCGCATCACAAAGGTTTCCGGTACAACCCCAGAGTACTGCTAGGGGAACCGGTTCTATCCCGGAAGTTCGGGTAGGGACACCGGGCCTAACACGGAGGGTCAGGTAGGAAGGGCGGGTCAAATCCCACGCACTTGTAGGAACAGCAGTTTTACCACAGCGTACCGCCTGGAGGTACTGGTACTACCCCAGAGTTCGGATGAGGGTTACGGTTCCTACCCCAAAGTTTCGAGTGGGGGTACCAGTACTACCCCGGAGCGTCGGGAAGGGGCGCCAGGCCTACCCTGGAGCATCAGGTAGGGATAGCAGACCTACCCAGGAGGGTCAGGAAGGGAGGCCGGGTCTAACACCGCGTGCCCGTAGGGACAACAGGTGAACTCCGGCGCATCACAAAGGTTTCCGGTACAACCCCAGAGTACTGCTAGGGGAACCGGTTCTATCCCGGAATGTTGGGTAGGGACACCGGGCGTATCATGGAGGGTCAGGTAGGAAGGGCGGGTCAAATCCCACGCACCCGTAGGAACAGCAGTTGTACCCTGGAGTACCGGTGGAGGTAGTGGTACTACTCCGGAGTACCGATGAGGTTCACGGGTAATACCCCAGAGTACCGGGTGGGGGTACTGGTACTACCCCGGAGCATCGGGAAGGGGCACCAGGCCTACCCCGGAGCATCAGGTAGAGATACCAGACCTACCCTGGAAGGTCAGGAAGGGAGGCCGGGTCTAACACCGCGTGCCCGTAGGGACAACAGGTGAACTCCGGCGCATCACAAAGGTTTCCGGTACAACCCCAGAGTACTGCTAGGGGAACCGGTTCTATCCCGGAAGTTCGGGTAGGGACACCGGGCCTAACACGGAGGGTCAGGTAGGAAGGGTGGGTCAAATCCCACACACCTGTAGGAACAGCAGTTGTACCCTGGAGTACCGGTTGAGGTACTGGTACTACTCCGGAGTACCGATGAGCGTCACGGGTCATAGCCTAGAGTACCAGGTGGAAGTACTGGTACTACCCCAGAGCATCGGGAAGGGGCACCAGGCCTACCCCGGAGCATCAGGTAGAGATACCAGGCCTACCCTGGAGGGTCAGGAAGGGAGGCCGGGTCTAACACCGCGTGCCCATAGGGACAACAGGTGAACTCCGGCGCATCACAAAGGTTTCCGGTACAACCCCAGAGTACTGCTAGGGGAACCGGTTCTATCCCGGAAGTTCGGGTAGGGACACGGGGCGTATCATGGAGGGTCAGGTAGGAAGGGCGGGTCAAATCGCACGCACCCGTAGGAACAGCAGTTGTACCCTGGAGTACCGGTGGAGGTAGTGGTACTACTCCGGAGTACCGACGAGGGTCACGGGTAATACCCCAGAGTACCGGGTGGGGGTACTGGTACTACCCCAGAGCATCGGGAAGGGGCACCAGGCCTACCCCGGAGCATCAGGTAGAGATACCAGACCTACCCTGGAAGGTCAGGAAGGGAGGCCGGGTCTAACACCGCGTGCCTGTAGGGACAACAGGTGAACTCCGGCGCATCACAAAGGTTTCCGGTACAACCCCAGAGTACTGCTAGGGGAACCGGTTCTATCCCGGAACGTTGGGTAGGGACACCGGGCCTATCATGGAGGGTCAGGTGGAAGGGTGGGTCAAGTCCCACTCACCTGTAGGAACAGCAGTTGTACCACGGCGTACCGCCTGGAGGTACTGGTACTACGCCAGAGTTCGGATGAGGGTTACGGTTCCTACCTTAAAGTTTCGAGTGGGGGTACCAGTACTACCCCGGAGCATCGGGAAGGGGCGCCAGGCCTACCCCGGAGCATCAGGTAGGGATAGCAGACCTACCCAGGAGGGTCAGGAAGGGAGGCCGGGTCTAACACCGCGTGCCCGTAGGGACAACAGGTGAACTCCGGCTCATCACAAAGGTTTCCGGTACAGCCCCAGAGTACTGCTAGGGGAACCGGTTCTATCCTGGAACTTCGGGTAGGGACACCGGGCCTAACACGGAGGGTCAGGTAGGAAGGGCGGGTCAAATCCCACGCACCCGTAGGAACAGCAGTTGTACCCTGGAGTACCGGTGGAGGTAGTGGTACTACTCCGGAGTACCGTCGAGGTTCACGGGTAATACCCCAGAGTACCGGGTGGAAGTACTGGTACTACCCCGGAGCGTCGGGAAGGGGCGCCAGGGCTACCCCGGAGCATCAGGTAGAGATACCAGGCCTACCCTGGAGGGTCAGGAAGGGAGGCCGGGTCTAACACCGCGTGCCCGTAGGGACAACAGGTGAACTCCGGCGCATCACAAAGGTTTCCGGTACAACCCCAGAGTACTGCTAGGGGAACCGGTTCTATCCCGGAACTTCGGGTAGGGACACCGGGCCTAACACGGAGGGTCAGGTAGGAAGGCCGTGTCAAATCCCACGCACCCGTAGGAACAGCAGTTGTACCCTGGAGTACCGGTGGAGGTAGTGGTACTACTCCGGAGTACCGATGAGGGTCACGGGTAATACCCCAGAGTACCAGGTGGAAGTACTGGTACTACCCCAGAGCGTCGGGAAGGGGCGCCAGGCCTACCCCGGAGCATCAGGTAGAGATACCAGGCCTACCCTGGAGGGTCAGGAAGGGAGGCCTGGTCTAACACCGCGTGCCCGTAGGGACAACAGGTGAACTCCGGCGCATCACAAAGGTTTCCGGTACAACCCCAGAGTACTGCTAGGGGAACCGGTTCTATCCCGGAACTTCGGGTAGGGACACCGGGCCTAACACGTAGGGTCAGGTAGGAAGGGCGGGTCAAATCCCACGCACCTGTAGGAACAGCAGTTGTACCCTGGAGTACCGGTGGAGGTAGTGGTACTACTCCGGACTACCATCGAGGTTCACGGGTAATACCCCAGAGTACCGGGTGGAAGTACTGGTACTACCCCGGAGCGTCGGGAAGGGGCGCCAGGCCTACCCCGGAGCATCAGGTAGAGATACCAGACCTACCCTGGAAGGTCAGGAAGGGAGGCCGGGTCTCACACCGCGTGCCCGTAGGGACAACAGGTGAACTCCGGCGCATCACAAAGGTTTCCGGTACAACCCCAGAGTACTGCTAGGGGAACCGGTTCTATCCCGGAAGTTCGGGTAGGGACACCGGGCCTAACACGGAGGGTCAGGTAGGAAGGGCGGGTCAAATCCCACGCACCCGTAGGAACAGCAGTTGTACCCTGGAGTACCGGTGGAGGTAGTGGTACTACTCCGGAGTACCGACGAGGGTCACGGGTAATACCCCAGAGTACCAGGTGGAAGTACTGGTACTACCCCAGAGCATCGGGAAGGGGCACCAGGCCTACCCCGGAGCATCAGGTAGAGATACCAGGCCTACCCTGGAGGGTCAGGAAGGGAGGCCGGGTCTAACACCGCGTGCCCGTAGGGATAACAGGTGAACTCCGGCGCATCACAAAGGTTTCCGGTACAACCCCAGAGTACTGCTAGGGGAACCGGTTCTATCCCGGAATGTTGGGTAGGGACACCGGGCCTATCATGGATGGTCAGGTGGAAGGGCGGGTCAAATCCCACGCACCTGTAGGAACAGCATTTGTACCACGGCGTACCACCTGGAGGTACTGGTACTACCCCAGAGTTTGGATGAGGGATACGGTTCCTACCCCAAAGTTCGCAGTGGGGGTACCAGTAATACCCCGGAGCATCGGGAAGGGGCACCAGGCCTACCCCGGAGCATCAGGTAGAGATACCAGGCCTACCCTGGAAGGTCAGGAAGGGAGGCCGGGTCTAACACCGCGTGCCCGTAGGGACAACAGGTGAACTCCGGCGCATCACAAAGGTTTCCGGTACAACCCCAGAGTACTGCTAGGGGAACCGGTTCTATCCCGGAACTTCGGGTAGGGACACCGGGCCTAACACGGAGGGTCAGGTAGGAAGGGCGGGTCAAATCGCACGCACCCGTAGGAACAGCAGTTGTACCCTGGAGTACCGGTGGAGGTAGTGGTACTACTCCGGAGTACCGATGAGGGTCACGGGTAATACCCCAGAGTACCAGGTGGAAGTACTGGTACTACCCCGGAGCATCGGTAAGGGGCACCAGGCCTACCCTGGAGCATCAGGTAGAGATACCAGGCCTACCCTGGAAGGTCAGGAAGGGAGGCCGGGTCTAACACCGCGTGCCCGTAGGGACAACAGGTGAACTCCGGCGCATCACAAAGGTTTCCGGTACAACCCCAGAGTACTGCTAGGGGAACCGGTTCTATCCCGGAACTTCGGGTAGGGACACCGGGCCTAACACGGAGGGTCAGGTAGGAAGGGCGGGTCAAATCCCACGCACCCGTAGGAACAGCAGTTGTACCCTGGAGTACCAGTGGAGGTAGTGGTACTACTCCGGAGTACCGTCGAGGGTCACGGGTAATACCCCAGAGTACCGGGTGGAAGTACTGGTACTACCCCAGAGCGTCGGGAAGGGGCGCCAGGCCTACCCCGGAGCATCAGGTAGAGATACCAGGCCTACCCTGGAGGGTCAGGAAGGGAGGCCGGGTCTCACACCGCGTGCCGGTAGGGACAACAGGTGAACTCCGGCGCATCACAAAGGTTTCCGGTACAACCCCAGAGTACTGCTAGGGGAACCGGTTCTATCCCGGAAGTTCGGGTAGGGACACCGGGCCTAACACGGAGGGTCAGGTAGGAAGGGCGGGTCAAATCCCACGCACCCGTAGGAACAGCAGTTTTACCCTGGAGTACCGGTGGAGGTAGTGGTACTACTCCGGAGTACCGACGAGGGTCACGGGTAATACCCCAGAGTACCAGGTGGAAGTACTGGTACTACCCCGGAGCGTCGGGAAGGGGCGCCAGGCCTACCCCGGAGCATCAGGTAGAGATACCAGGCCTACCCTGGAGGGTCAGGAAGGGAGTCCGGGTCTAACACCGCGTGCCCGTAGGGACAACAGGTGAACTCCGGCGCATCACAAAGGTTTCCGGTACAACCCCAGAGTACTGCTAGGGGAACCGGTTCTATCCCGGAACTTCGGGTAGGGACACCGGGCCTATCATGGATGGTCAGGTGGAAGGGTGGGTCAAATTTCACGCACCTGTAGGAACAGCAGTTGTACCACGGCGTACCGCCTGGAGGTACTGGTACTACCCCAGAGTTCGGATGAGGGATACGGTTCCTACCCCAAAGTTCGCAGTGGGGGTACCAGTAATACGCCGGAGCATCCGGAAGGGGCACCAGGCCTACCCCGGAGCATCAGGTAGGGATAGCAGACCTACCCAGGAGGGTCAGGAAGGGAGGCCGGGTCTAACACCGCGTGCCTGTAGGGACAACAGGTGAACTCCGGCGCATCACAAAGGTTTCCGGTACAACCCCAGAGTACTGCTAGGGGAACCGGTTCTATCCCGGAACTTCGGGTAGGGACACCGGGCCTAACACGGAGGGTCAGGTAGGAAGGGCGGGTCAAATCCCACGCACCCGTAGGAACAGCAGTTGTACCCTGGAGTACCGGTGGAGGTACTGGTACTACTCCGGAGTACCGTCGAGCGTCACGGGTAATACCCCAGAGTACCGGGTGCGGGTACTGGTACTACCCCGGAGCGTCGGGAAGGGGCGCCAGGCCTACCCCGGAGCATCAGGTAGAGATACCAGGCCTACCCTGGAGGGTCAGGAAGGGAGGCCGGGTCTAACACCGCGTGCCCGTAGGGACAACAGGTGAACTCCGGCGCATCACAAAGGTTTCCGGTACAACCCCAGAGTACTGCTAGGGGAACCGGTTCTATCCCGGAATGTTGGGTAGGGACACCGGGCCTATCATGGATGGTCAGGTGGAAGGGTGGGTCAAATTCCACGCACCTGTAGGAACAGCAGTTGTACCACGGCGTACCGCCTGGAGGTACTGGTACTACCCCAGAGTTCGGATGAGGGTTACGGTTCCTACCCCAAAGTTCCCAGTGGGGGTACCAGTACTACCCCGGAGCATCGGGAAGGGGCGCCAGGCCTACCCCGGAGCATCAGGTAGAGATACCAGGCCTACCCTGGAAGGTCAGGAAGGGAGGCCGGGTCTAACACCGCGTGCCCGTAGGGACAACAGGTGAACTCCGGCGCATCACAAAGGTTTCCGGTACAACGCCAGAGTACTGCTAGGGGAACCGGTTCTATCCCGGAAGTTCGGGTAGGGACACCGGGCCTAACACGGAGGGTCAGGTAGGAAGGGCGGGTCAAATCCCACGCACCCGTAGGAACAGCAGTTGCACCCTGGAGTACCGGTGGAGGTAGTGGTACTACTCCAGAGTACCGACGAGGGTCACGGGTAATACCCCAGAGTACCGGGTGGGGGTACTGGTACTACCCCGGAGCGTCGGGAAGGGGCGCCAGGCCTACCCCGGAGCATCAGGTAGAGATACCAGGCCTACCCTGGAGGGTCAGGAAGGGAGGCCGGGTCTAACACCGCGTGCCCGTAGGGACAACAGGTGAACTCCGGCGCATCACAAAGGTTTCCGGTACAACCCCAGAGTACTGCTAGGGGAACCGGTTCTATCCCGGAATGTTGGGTAGGGACACCGGGCCTATCATGGATGGTCAGGTGGAAGGGTGGGTCAAATTCCACGCACCTGTAGGAACAGCAGTTGTACCACGGCGTACCGCCTGGAGGTACTGGTACTACCCCAGAGTTCGGATGAGGGTTACGGTTCCTACCCCAAAGTTCCCAGTGGGGGTACCAGTACTACCCCGGAGCATCGGGAAGGGGCGCCAGGCCTACCCCGGAGCATCAGGTAGAGATACCAGACCTACCCTGGAAGGTCAGGAAGGGAGTCCGGGTCTAACACCGCGTGCCTGTAGGGACAACAGGTGAACTCCGGCGCATCACAAAGGTTTCCGGTACAACCCCAGAGTACTGCTAGGGGAACCGGTTCTATCCCGGAATGTTGGGTAGGGACACCGGGCCTATCATGGATGGTCAGGTGGAAGGGTGGGTCAAATTCCACGCACCTGTAGGAACAGCAGTTGTACCACGGCGTACCGCCTGGAGGTACTGGTACTACCCCAGAGTTCGGATGAGGGTTACGGTTCCTACCCCAAAGTTCCCAGTGGGGGTACCAGTACTACCCCGGAGCATCGGGAAGGGGCGCCAGGCCTACCCCGGAGCATCAGGTAGAGATACCAGGCCTACCCTGGAAGGTCAGGAAGGGAGGCCGGGTCTAACACCGCGTGCCCGTAGGGACAACAGGTGAACTCCGGCGCATCACAAAGGTTTCCGGTACAACCCCAGAGTACTGCTAGGGGAACCGGTTCTATCCCGGAAGTTCGGGTAGGGACACCGGGCCTAACACGGAGGGTCAGGTAGGAAGGGCGGGTCAAATCCCACGCACCCGTAGGAACAGCAGTTGCACCCTGGAGTACCGGTGGAGGTAGTGGTACTACTCCAGAGTACCGACGAGGGTCACGGGTAATACCCCAGAGTACCGGGTGGGGGTACTGGTACTACCCCGGAGCGTCGGGAAGGGGCGCCAGGCCTACCCCGGAGCATCAGGTAGAGATACCAGGCCTACCCTGGAGGGTCAGGAAGGGAGGCCGGGTCTAACACCGCGTGCCCGTAGGGACAACAGGTGAACTCCGGCGCATCACAAAGGTTTCCGGTACAACCCCAGAGTACTGCTAGGGGAACCGGTTCTATCCCGGAATGTTGGGTAGGGACACCGGGCCTATCATGGATGGTCAGGTGGAAGGGTGGGTCAAATTCCACGCACCTGTAGGAACAGCAGTTGTACCACGGCGTACCGCCTGGAGGTACTGGTACTACCCCAGAGTTCGGATGAGGGTTACGGTTCCTACCCCAAAGTTCCCAGTGGGGGTACCAGTACTACCCCGGAGCATCGGGAAGGGGCGCCAGGCCTACCCCGGAGCATCAGGTAGAGATACCAGACCTACCCTGGAAGGTCAGGAAGGGAGTCCGGGTCTAACACCGCGTGCCTGTAGGGACAACAGGTGAACTCCGGCGCATCACAAAGGTTTCCAGTACAACCCCAGAGTACTGCTAGGGGAACCGGTTCTATCCCGGAATGTTGGGTAGGGACACCGGGCCTATCATGGATGGTCAGGTGGAAGGGTGGGTCAAATTTCACGCACCTGTAGGAACAGCAGTTGTACCACGGCGTACCGCCTGGAGGTACTGGTACTACCCCAGAGTTCGGATGAGGGTTACGGTTCCTACCCCAAAGTTCCCAGTGGGGGTACCAGTACTACCCCGGAGCATCGGGAAGGGGCGCCAGGCCTACCTCGGAGCATCAGGTAGAGATACCAGACCTACCCTGGAGGGTCAGGAAGGGAGGCCGAGTCTAACACCGCGTGGCCATAGGGACAACAGGTGAACTCCGGTGCATCACAAAGGTTTCCGGTACAACCCCAGAGTACTGCTAGGGGAACCGGTTCTATCCCGGAAGTTCGGGTAGGGACACCGGGCCTAACACGTAGGGTCAGGTAGGAAGGGCGGGTCAAATCGCACGCACCCGTAGGAACAGCAGTTGTACCCTGGAGTACCGGTGGAGGTAGTGGTACTACTCCGGAGTACCGATGAGGGTCACGGGTAATACCCCAGAGTACCGGGTGGAAGTACTGGTACTACCCCGGAGCGTCGGGAAGGGGCACCAGGCCTACCCCGGAGCATCAGGTAGAGATACCAGGCCTACCCTGGAGGGTCAGGAAGGGAGGCCGGGTCTAACACCGCATGCCCGTAGGGACAACAGGTGAACTCCGGCGCATCACAAAGGTTTCCGGTACAACCCCAGAGTACTGCTAGGGGAACCGGTTCTATCCCGGAAGTTCGGGTAGGGACACCGGGCCTAACACGGAGGGTCAGGTAGGAAGGGCGGGTCAAATCCCACGCACCCGTAGGAACAGCAGTTGCACCCTGGAGTACCGGTGGAGGTAGTGGTACTACTCCAGAGTACCGACGAGGGTCACGGGTAATACCCCAGAGTACCGGGTGGGGGTACTGGTACTACCCCGGAGCGTCGGGAAGGGGCGCCAGGCCTACCCCGGAGCATCAGGTAGAGATACCAGGCCTACCCTGGAAGGTCAGGAAGGGAGGCCGGGTCTAACACCGCGTGCCCGTAGGGACAACAGGTGAACTCCGGCGCATCACAAAGGTTTCCGGTACAACCCCAGAGTACTGCTAGGGGAACCGGTTCTATCCCGGAAGTTCGGGTAGGGACACCGGGCCTAACACGGAGGGTCAGGTAGGAAGGGCGGGTCAAATCCCACGCACTTGTAGGAACAGCAGTTTTACCACAGCGTACCGCCTGGAGGTACTGGTACTACCCCAGAGTTCGGATGAGGGTTACGGTTCCTACCCCAAAGTTTCGAGGGGGGTACCAGTACTACCCCGGAGCGTCGGGAAGGGGCGCCAGGCCTACCCTGGAGCATCAGGTAGGGATAGCAGACCTACCCAGGAGGGTCAGGAAGGGAGGCCGGGTCTAACACCGCGTGCCCGTAGGGACAACAGGTGAACTCCGGCGCATCACAAAGGTTTCCGGTACAACCCCAGAGTACTGCTAGGGGAACCGGTTCTATCCCGGAATGTTGGGTAGGGACACCGGGCGTATCATGGAGGGTCAGGTAGGAAGGGCGGGTCAAATCCCACGCACCCGTAGGAACAGCAGTTGTACCCTGGAGTACCGGTGGAGGTAGTGGTACTACTCCGGAGTACCGATGAGGTTCACGGGTAATACCCCAGAGTACCGGGTGGGGGTACTGGTACTACCCCGGAGCATCGGGAAGGGGCACCAGGCCTACCCCGGAGCATCAGGTAGAGATACCAGACCTACCCTGGAAGGTCAGGAAGGGAGGCCGGGTCTAACACCGCGTGCCCGTAGGGACAACAGGTGAACTCCGGCGCATCACAAAGGTTTCCGGTACAACCCCAGAGTACTGCTAGGGGAACCGGTTCTATCCCGGAAGTTCGGGTAGGGACACCGGGCCTAACACGGAGGGTCAGGTAGGAAGGGTGGGTCAAATCCCACACACCTGTAGGAACAGCAGTTGTACCCTGGAGTACCGGTTGAGGTACTGGTACTACTCCGGAGTACCGATGAGCGTCACGGGTCATAGCCTAGAGTACCAGGTGGAAGTACTGGTACTACCCCAGAGCATCGGGAAGGGGCACCAGGCCTACCCCGGAGCATCAGGTAGAGATACCAGGCCTACCCTGGAGGGTCAGGAAGGGAGGCCGGGTCTAACACCGCGTGCCCATAGGGACAACAGGTGAACTCCGGCGCATCACAAAGGTTTCCGGTACAACCCCAGAGTACTGCTAGGGGAACCGGTTCTATCCCGGAAGTTCGGGTAGGGACACGGGGCGTATCATGGAGGGTCAGGTAGGAAGGGCGGGTCAAATCGCACGCACCCGTAGGAACAGCAGTTGTACCCTGGAGTACCGGTGGAGGTAGTGGTACTACTCCGGAGTACCGACGAGGGTCACGGGTAATACCCCAGAGTACCGGGTGGGGGTACTGGTACTACCCCAGAGCATCGGGAAGGGGCACCAGGCCTACCCCGGAGCATCAGGTAGAGATACCAGACCTACCCTGGAAGGTCAGGAAGGGAGGCCGGGTCTAACACCGCGTGCCTGTAGGGACAACAGGTGAACTCCGGCGCATCACAAAGGTTTCCGGTACAACCCCAGAGTACTGCTAGGGGAACCGGTTCTATCCCGGAACGTTGGGTAGGGACACCGGGCCTATCATGGAGGGTCAGGTGGAAGGGTGGGTCAAGTCCCACTCACCTGTAGGAACAGCAGTTGTACCACGGCGTACCGCCTGGAGGTACTGGTACTACGCCAGAGTTCGGATGAGGGTTACGGTTCCTACCTTAAAGTTTCGAGTGGGGGTACCAGTACTACCCCGGAGCATCGGGAAGGGGCGCCAGGCCTACCCCGGAGCATCAGGTAGGGATAGCAGACCTACCCAGGAGGGTCAGGAAGGGAGGCCGGGTCTAACACCGCGTGCCCGTAGGGACAACAGGTGAACTCCGGCTCATCACAAAGGTTTCCGGTACAACCCCAGAGTACTGCTAGGGGAACCGGTTCTATCCTGGAACTTCGGGTAGGGACACCGGGCCTAACACGGAGGGTCAGGTAGGAAGGGCGGGTCAAATCCCACGCACCCGTAGGAACAGCAGTTGTACCCTGGAGTACCGGTGGAGGTAGTGGTACTACTCCGGAGTACCGTCGAGGTTCACGGGTAATACCCCAGAGTACCGGGTGGAAGTACTGGTACTACCCCGGAGCGTCGGGAAGGGGCGCCAGGGCTACCCCGGAGCATCAGGTAGAGATACCAGGCCTACCCTGGAGGGTCAGGAAGGGAGGCCGGGTCTAACACCGCGTGCCCGTAGGGACAACAGGTGAACTCCGGCGCATCACAAAGGTTTCCGGTACAACCCCAGAGTACTGCTAGGGGAACCGGTTCTATCCCGGAACTTCGGGTAGGGACACCGGGCCTAACACGGAGGGTCAGGTAGGAAGGCCGTGTCAAATCCCACGCACCCGTAGGAACAGCAGTTGTACCCTGGAGTACCGGTGGAGGTAGTGGTACTACTCCGGAGTACCGATGAGGGTCACGGGTAATACCCCAGAGTACCAGGTGGAAGTACTGGTACTACCCCAGAGCGTCGGGAAGGGGCGCCAGGCCTACCCCGGAGCATCAGGTAGAGATACCAGGCCTACCCTGGAGGGTCAGGAAGGGAGGCCTGGTCTAACACCGCGTGCCCGTAGGGACAACAGGTGAACTCCGGCGCATCACAAAGGTTTCCGGTACAACCCCAGAGTACTGCTAGGGGAACCGGTTCTATCCCGGAACTTCGGGTAGGGACACCGGGCCTAACACGTAGGGTCAGGTAGGAAGGGCGGGTCAAATCCCACGCACCTGTAGGAACAGCAGTTGTACCCTGGAGTACCGGTGGAGGTAGTGGTACTACTCCGGACTACCATCGAGGTTCACGGGTAATACCCCAGAGTACCGGGTGGAAGTACTGGTACTACCCCGGAGCGTCGGGAAGGGGCGCCAGGCCTACCCCGGAGCATCAGGTAGAGATACCAGACCTACCCTGGAAGGTCAGGAAGGGAGGCCGGGTCTCACACCGCGTGCCCGTAGGGACAACAGGTGAACTCCGGCGCATCACAAAGGTTTCCGGTACAACCCCAGAGTACTGCTAGGGGAACCGGTTCTATCCCGGAAGTTCGGGTAGGGACACCGGGCCTAACACGGAGGGTCAGGTAGGAAGGGCGGGTCAAATCCCACGCACCCGTAGGAACAGCAGTTGTACCCTGGAGTACCGGTGGAGGTAGTGGTACTACTCCGGAGTACCGACGAGGGTCACGGGTAATACCCCAGAGTACCAGGTGGAAGTACTGGTACTACCCCAGAGCATCGGGAAGGGGCACCAGGCCTACCCCGGAGCATCAGGTAGAGATACCAGGCCTACCCTGGAGGGTCAGGAAGGGAGGCCGGGTCTAACACCGCGTGCCCGTAGGGATAACAGGTGAACTCCGGCGCATCACAAAGGTTTCCGGTACAACCCCAGAGTACTGCTAGGGGAACCGGTTCTATCCCGGAATGTTGGGTAGGGACACCGGGCCTATCATGGATGGTCAGGTGGAAGGGCGGGTCAAATCCCACGCACCTGTAGGAACAGCATTTGTACCACGGCGTACCACCTGGAGGTACTGGTACTACCCCAGAGTTTGGATGAGGGATACGGTTCCTACCCCAAAGTTCGCAGTGGGGGTACCAGTAATACCCCGGAGCATCGGGAAGGGGCACCAGGCCTACCCCGGAGCATCAGGTAGAGATACCAGGCCTACCCTGGAAGGTCAGGAAGGGAGGCCGGGTCTAACACCGCGTGCCCGTAGGGACAACAGGTGAACTCCGGCGCATCACAAAGGTTTCCGGTACAACCCCAGAGTACTGCTAGGGGAACCGGTTCTATCCCGGAACTTCGGGTAGGGACACCGGGCCTAACACGGAGGGTCAGGTAGGAAGGGCGGGTCAAATCGCACGCACCCGTAGGAACAGCAGTTGTACCCTGGAGTACCGGTCGAGGTAGTGGTACTACTCCGGAGTACCGACGAGGGTCACGGGTAATACCCCAGAGTACCAGGTGGAAGTACTGGTACTACCCCGGAGCATCGGTAAGGGGCACCAGGCCTACCCTGGAGCATCAGGTAGAGATACCAGGCCTACCCTGGAAGGTCAGGAAGGGAGGCCGGGTCTAACACCGCGTGCCCGTAGGGACAACAGGTGAACTCCGGCGCATCACAAAGGTTTCCGGTACAACCCCAGAGTACTGCTAGGGGAACCGGTTCTATCCCGGAACTTCGGGTAGGGACACCGGGCCTAACACGGAGGGTCAGGTAGGAAGGGCGGGTCAAATCCCACGCACCCGTAGGAACAGCAGTTGTACCCTGGAGTACCAGTGGAGGTAGTGGTACTACTCCGGAGTACCGTCGAGGGTCACGGGTAATACCCCAGAGTACCGGGTGGAAGTACTGGTACTACCCCAGAGCGTCGGGAAGGGGCGCCAGGCCTACCCCGGAGCATCAGGTAGAGATACCAGGCCTACCCTGGAGGGTCAGGAAGGGAGGCCGGGTCTCACACCGCGTGCCGGTAGGGACAACAGGTGAACTCCGGCGCATCACAAAGGTTTCCGGTACAACCCCAGAGTACTGCTAGGGGAACCGGTTCTATCCCGGAACTTCGGGTAGGGACACCGGGCCTAACACGGAGGGTCAGGTAGGAAGGGCGGGTCAAATCCCACGCACCCGTAGGAACAGCAGTTTTACCCTGGAGTACCGGTGGAGGTAGTGGTACTACTCCGGAGTACCGACGAGGGTCACGGGTAATACCCCAGAGTACCAGGTGGAAGTACTGGTACTACCCCGGAGCGTCGGGAAGGGGCGCCAGGCCTACCCCGGAGCATCAGGTAGAGATACCAGGCCTACCCTGGAGGGTCAGGAAGGGAGGCCGGGTCTAACACCGCGTGCCCGTAGGGACAACAGGTGAACTCCGGCGCATCACAAAGGTTTCCGGTACAACCCCAGAGTACTGCTAGGGGAACCGGTTCTATCCCGGAACTTCGGGTAGGGACACCGGGCCTATCATGGATGGTCAGGTGGAAGGGTGGGTCAAATTTCACGCACCTGTAGGAACAGCAGTTGTACCACGGCGTACCGCCTGGAGGTACTGGTACTACCCCAGAGTTCGGATGAGGGATACGGTTCCTACCCCAAAGTTCGCAGTGGGGGTACCAGTAATACGCCGGAGCATCCGGAAGGGGCACCAGGCCTACCCCGGAGCATCAGGTAGGGATAGCAGACCTACCCAGGAGGGTCAGGAAGGGAGGCCGGGTCTAACACCGCGTGCCTGTAGGGACAACAGGTGAACTCCGGCGCATCACAAAGGTTTCCGGTACAACCCCAGAGTACTGCTAGGGGAACCGGTTCTATCCCGGAACTTCGGGTAGGGACACCGGGCCTAACACGGAGGGTCAGGTAGGAAGGGCGGGTCAAATCCCACGCACCCGTAGGAACAGCAGTTGTACCCTGGAGTACCGGTGGAGGTACTGGTACTACTCCGGAGTACCGTCGAGCGTCACGGGTAATACCCCAGAGTACCGGGTGCGGGTACTGGTACTACCCCGGAGCGTCGGGAAGGGGCGCCAGGCCTACCCCGGAGCATCAGGTAGAGATACCAGGCCTACCCTGGAGGGTCAGGAAGGGAGGCCGGGTCTAACACCGCGTGCCCGTAGGGACAACAGGTGAACTCCGGCGCATCACAAAGGTTTCCGGTACAACCCCAGAGTACTGCTAGGGGAACCGGTTCTATCCCGGAATGTTGGGTAGGGACACCGGGCCTATCATGGATGGTCAGGTGGAAGGGTGGGTCAAATTCCACGCACCTGTAGGAACAGCAGTTGTACCACGGCGTACCGCCTGGAGGTACTGGTACTACCCCAGAGTTCGGATGAGGGTTACGGTTCCTACCCCAAAGTTCCCAGTGGGGGTACCAGTACTACCCCGGAGCATCGGGAAGGGGCGCCAGGCCTACCCCGGAGCATCAGGTAGAGATACCAGGCCTACCCTGGAAGGTCAGGAAGGGAGGCCGGGTCTAACACCGCGTGCCCGTAGGGACAACAGGTGAACTCCGGCGCATCACAAAGGTTTCCGGTACAACGCCAGAGTACTGCTAGGGGAACCGGTTCTATCCCGGAAGTTCGGGTAGGGACACCGGGCCTAACACGGAGGGTCAGGTAGGAAGGGCGGGTCAAATCCCACGCACCCGTAGGAACAGCAGTTGTACCCTGGAGTACCGGTCGAGGTAGTGGTACTACTCCGGAGTACCGACGAGGGTCACGGGTAATACCCCAGAGTACCAGGTGGAAGTACTGGTACTACCCCGGAGCATCGGTAAGGGGCACCAGGCCTACCCTGGAGCATCAGGTAGAGATACCAGGCCTACCCTGGAAGGTCAGGAAGGGAGGCCGGGTCTAACACCGCGTGCCCGTAGGGACAACAGGTGAACTCCGGCGCATCACAAAGGTTTCCGGTACAACCCCAGAGTACTGCTAGGGGAACCGGTTCTATCCCGGAACTTCGGGTAGGGACACCGGGCCTAACACGGAGGGTCAGGTAGGAAGGGCGGGTCAAATCCCACGCACCCGTAGGAACAGCAGTTGTACCCTGGAGTACCAGTGGAGGTAGTGGTACTACTCCGGAGTACCGTCGAGGGTCACGGGTAATACCCCAGAGTACCGGGTGGAAGTACTGGTACTACCCCAGAGCGTCGGGAAGGGGCGCCAGGCCTACCCCGGAGCATCAGGTAGAGATACCAGGCCTACCCTGGAGGGTCAGGAAGGGAGGCCGGGTCTCACACCGCGTGCCGGTAGGGACAACAGGTGAACTCCGGCGCATCACAAAGGTTTCCGGTACAACCCCAGAGTACTGCTAGGGGAACCGGTTCTATCCCGGAACTTCGGGTAGGGACACCGGGCCTAACACGGAGGGTCAGGTAGGAAGGGCGGGTCAAATCCCACGCACCCGTAGGAACAGCAGTTTTACCCTGGAGTACCGGTGGAGGTAGTGGTACTACTCCGGAGTACCGACGAGGGTCACGGGTAATACCCCAGAGTACCAGGTGGAAGTACTGGTACTACCCCGGAGCGTCGGGAAGGGGCGCCAGGCCTACCCCGGAGCATCAGGTAGAGATACCAGGCCTACCCTGGAGGGTCAGGAAGGGAGTCCGGGTCTAACACCGCGTGCCCGTAGGGACAACAGGTGAACTCCGGCGCATCACAAAGGTTTCCGGTACAACCCCAGAGTACTGCTAGGGGAACCGGTTCTATCCCGGAACTTCGGGTAGGGACACCGGGCCTATCATGGATGGTCAGGTGGAAGGGTGGGTCAAATTTCACGCACCTGTAGGAACAGCAGTTGTACCACGGCGTACCGCCTGGAGGTACTGGTACTACCCCAGAGTTCGGATGAGGGATACGGTTCCTACCCCAAAGTTCGCAGTGGGGGTACCAGTAATACGCCGGAGCATCCGGAAGGGGCACCAGGCCTACCCCGGAGCATCAGGTAGGGATAGCAGACCTACCCAGGAGGGTCAGGAAGGGAGGCCGGGTCTAACACCGCGTGCCTGTAGGGACAACAGGTGAACTCCGGCGCATCACAAAGGTTTCCGGTACAACCCCAGAGTACTGCTAGGGGAACCGGTTCTATCCCGGAACTTCGGGTAGGGACACCGGGCCTAACACGGAGGGTCAGGTAGGAAGGGCGGGTCAAATCCCACGCACCCGTAGGAACAGCAGTTGTACCCTGGAGTACCGGTGGAGGTACTGGTACTACTCCGGAGTACCGTCGAGCGTCACGGGTAATACCCCAGAGTACCGGGTGCGGGTACTGGTACTACCCCGGAGCGTCGGGAAGGGGCGCCAGGCCTACCCCGGAGCATCAGGTAGAGATACCAGGCCTACCCTGGAGGGTCAGGAAGGGAGGCCGGGTCTAACACCGCGTGCCCGTAGGGACAACAGGTGAACTCCGGCGCATCACAAAGGTTTCCGGTACAACCCCAGAGTACTGCTAGGGGAACCGGTTCTATCCCGGAATGTTGGGTAGGGACACCGGGCCTATCATGGATGGTCAGGTGGAAGGGTGGGTCAAATTCCACGCACCTGTAGGAACAGCAGTTGTACCACGGCGTACCGCCTGGAGGTACTGGTACTACCCCAGAGTTCGGATGAGGGTTACGGTTCCTACCCCAAAGTTCCCAGTGGGGGTACCAGTACTACCCCGGAGCATCGGGAAGGGGCGCCAGGCCTACCCCGGAGCATCAGGTAGAGATACCAGGCCTACCCTGGAAGGTCAGGAAGGGAGGCCGGGTCTAACACCGCGTGCCCGTAGGGACAACAGGTGAACTCCGGCGCATCACAAAGGTTTCCGGTACAACGCCAGAGTACTGCTAGGGGAACCGGTTCTATCCCGGAAGTTCGGGTAGGGACACCGGGCCTAACACGGAGGGTCAGGTAGGAAGGGCGGGTCAAATCCCACGCACCCGTAGGAACAGCAGTTGCACCCTGGAGTACCGGTGGAGGTAGTGGTACTACTCCAGAGTACCGACGAGGGTCACGGGTAATACCCCAGAGTACCGGGTGGGGGTACTGGTACTACCCCGGAGCGTCGGGAAGGGGCGCCAGGCCTACCCCGGAGCATCAGGTAGAGATACCAGGCCTACCCTGGAGGGTCAGGAAGGGAGGCCGGGTCTAACACCGCGTGCCCGTAGGGACAACAGGTGAACTCCGGCGCATCACAAAGGTTTCCGGTACAACCCCAGAGTACTGCTAGGGGAACCGGTTCTATCCCGGAATGTTGGGTAGGGACACCGGGCCTATCATGGATGGTCAGGTGGAAGGGTGGGTCAAATTCCACGCACCTGTAGGAACAGCAGTTGTACCACGGCGTACCGCCTGGAGGTACTGGTACTACCCCAGAGTTCGGATGAGGGTTACGGTTCCTACCCCAAAGTTCCCAGTGGGGGTACCAGTACTACCCCGGAGCATCGGGAAGGGGCGCCAGGCCTACCCCGGAGCATCAGGTAGAGATACCAGACCTACCCTGGAAGGTCAGGAAGGGAGTCCGGGTCTAACACCGCGTGCCTGTAGGGACAACAGGTGAACTCCGGCGCATCACAAAGGTTTCCGGTACAACCCCAGAGTACTGCTAGGGGAACCGGTTCTATCCCGGAATGTTGGGTAGGGACACCGGGCCTATCATGGATGGTCAGGTGGAAGGGTGGGTCAAATTCCACGCACCTGTAGGAACAGCAGTTGTACCACGGCGTACCGCCTGGAGGTACTGGTACTACCCCAGAGTTCGGATGAGGGTTACGGTTCCTACCCCAAAGTTCCCAGTGGGGGTACCAGTACTACCCCGGAGCATCGGGAAGGGGCGCCAGGCCTACCCCGGAGCATCAGGTAGAGATACCAGGCCTACCCTGGAAGGTCAGGAAGGGAGGCCGGGTCTAACACCGCGTGCCCGTAGGGACAACAGGTGAACTCCGGCGCATCACAAAGGTTTCCGGTACAACCCCAGAGTACTGCTAGGGGAACCGGTTCTATCCCGGAAGTTCGGGTAGGGACACCGGGCCTAACACGGAGGGTCAGGTAGGAAGGGCGGGTCAAATCCCACGCACCCGTAGGAACAGCAGTTGCACCCTGGAGTACCGGTGGAGGTAGTGGTACTACTCCAGAGTACCGACGAGGGTCACGGGTAATACCCCAGAGTACCGGGTGGGGGTACTGGTACTACCCCGGAGCGTCGGGAAGGGGCGCCAGGCCTACCCCGGAGCATCAGGTAGAGATACCAGGCCTACCCTGGAGGGTCAGGAAGGGAGGCCGGGTCTAACACCGCGTGCCCGTAGGGACAACAGGTGAACTCCGGCGCATCACAAAGGTTTCCGGTACAACCCCAGAGTACTGCTAGGGGAACCGGTTCTATCCCGGAATGTTGGGTAGGGACACCGGGCCTATCATGGATGGTCAGGTGGAAGGGTGGGTCAAATTCCACGCACCTGTAGGAACAGCAGTTGTACCACGGCGTACCGCCTGGAGGTACTGGTACTACCCCAGAGTTCGGATGAGGGTTACGGTTCCTACCCCAAAGTTCCCAGTGGGGGTACCAGTACTACCCCGGAGCATCGGGAAGGGGCGCCAGGCCTACCCCGGAGCATCAGGTAGAGATACCAGACCTACCCTGGAAGGTCAGGAAGGGAGTCCGGGTCTAACACCGCGTGCCTGTAGGGACAACAGGTGAACTCCGGCGCATCACAAAGGTTTCCAGTACAACCCCAGAGTACTGCTAGGGGAACCGGTTCTATCCCGGAATGTTGGGTAGGGACACCGGGCCTATCATGGATGGTCAGGTGGAAGGGTGGGTCAAATTTCACGCACCTGTAGGAACAGCAGTTGTACCACGGCGTACCGCCTGGAGGTACTGGTACTACCCCAGAGTTCGGATGAGGGTTACGGTTCCTACCCCAAAGTTCCCAGTGGGGGTACCAGTACTACCCCGGAGCATCGGGAAGGGGCGCCAGGCCTACCTCGGAGCATCAGGTAGAGATACCAGACCTACCCTGGAGGGTCAGGAAGGGAGGCCGAGTCTAACACCGCGTGGCCATAGGGACAACAGGTGAACTCCGGTGCATCACAAAGGTTTCCGGTACAACCCCAGAGTACTGCTAGGGGAACCGGTTCTATCCCGGAACTTCGGGTAGGGACACCGGGCGTATCATGGAGGGTCAGGTAGGAAGGGCGGGTCAAATCGCACGCACCCGTAGGAACAGCAGTTGTACCCTGGAGTACCGGTGGAGGTAGTGGTACTACTCCGGAGTACCGATGAGGGTCACGGGTAATACCCCAGAGTACCGAGTGGAAGTACTGGTACTACCCCGGAGCATCGGGAAGGGGCACCAGGCCTACCCCGGAGCATCAGGTAGAGATACCAGGCCTACCCTGGAAGGTCAGGAAGGGAGGCCGGGTCTAACACCGCGTGCCCGTAGGGACAACAGGTGAACTCCGGCGCATCACAAAGGTTTCCGGTACAACCCCAGAGTACTGCTAGGGGAACCGGTTCTATCCCGGAACTTCGGGTAGGGACACCGGGCCTAACATGGAGGGTCAGGTAGGAAGGGCGGGTCAAATCCCACGCACCCGTAGGAACAGCAGTT
The DNA here is from genome assembly GCF_964188355.1 of Buteo buteo. Lineage (NCBI taxonomy): Eukaryota > Metazoa > Chordata > Aves > Accipitriformes > Accipitridae > Buteo > Buteo buteo. Next base: position 708,108 of record NW_027439207.1, on the reverse strand, counting down.
GCACCCTGGAGTACCGGTGGAGGTAGTGGTACTACTCCGGAGTACCGACGAGGGTCACGGGTAATACCCCAGAGTACCGGGTGGAAGTACTGGTACTACCCCGGAGCGTCGGGAAGGGGCGCCAGGCCTACCCCGGAGCATCAGGTAGAGATACCAGGCCTACCCTGGAGGGTCAGGAAGGGAGGCCGGGTCTCACACCGCATGCCGGTAGGGACAACAGGTGAACTCCGGCGCATCACAAAGGTTTCCGGTACAACCCCAGAGTACTGCTAGGGGAACCGGTTCTATCCCGGAAGTTCGGGTAGGGACACCGGGCCTAACACGGAGGGTCAGGTAGGAAGGGCGGGTCAAATCCCACGCACCCGTAGGAACAGCAGTTGTACCCTGGAGTACCGGTGGAGGTAGTGGTACTACTCCGGAGTACCGACGAGGGTCACGGGTAATACCCCAGAGTACCGGGTGGGGGTACTGGTACTACCCCGGAGCGTCGGGAAGGGGCGCCAGGCCTACCCCGGAGCATCAGGTAGAGATACCAGGCCTACCCTGGAGGGTCAGGAAGGGAGGCCGGGTCTAACACCGCGTGCCCGTAGGGACAACAGGTGAACTCCGGCGCATCACAAAGGTTTCCGGTACAACCCCAGAGTACTGCTAGGGGAACCGGTTCTATCCCGGAATGTTGGGTAGGGACACCGGGCCTATCATGGATGGTCAGGTGGAAGGGTGGGTCAAATTCCACGCACCTGTAGGAACAGCAGTTGTACCACGGCGTACCGCCTGGAGGTACTGGTACTACCCCAGAGTTCGGATGAGGGTTACGGTTCCTACCCCAAAGTTCCCAGTGGGGGTACCAGTACTACCCCGGAGCATCGGGAAGGGGCGCCAGGCCTACCTCGGAGCATCAGGTAGAGATACCAGACCTACCCTGGAGGGTCAGGAAGGGAGGCCGGGTCTAACACCGCGTGCCCATAGGGACAACAGGTGAACTCCGGTGCATCACAAAGGTTTCCGGTACAACCCCAGAGTACTGCTAGGGGAACCGGTTCTATCCCGGAACTTCGGGTAGGGACACCGGGCGTATCATGGAGGGTCAGGTAGGAAGGGCGGGTCAAATCGCACGCACCCGTAGGAACAGCAGTTGTACCCTGGAGTACCGGTGGAGGTAGTGGTACTACTCCGGAGTACCGATGAGGGTCACGGGTAATACCCCAGAGTACCGGGTGGGGGTACTGGTACTACCCCGGAGCGTCGGGAAGGGGCGCCAGGCCTACCCCGGAGCATCAGGTAGAGATACCAGGCCTACCCTGGAGGGTCAGGAAGGGAGGCCGGGTCTAACACCGCGTGCCCGTAGGGACAACAGGTGAACTCCGGCGCATCACAAAGGTTTCCGGTACAACCCCAGAGTACTGCTAGGGGAACCGGTTCTATCCCGGAATGTTGGGTAGGGACACCGGGCCTATCATGGATGGTCAGGTGGAAGGGTGGGTCAAATTCCACGCACCTGTAGGAACAGCAGTTGTACCACGGCGTACCGCCTGGAGGTACTGGTACTACCCCAGAGTTCGGATGAGGGTTACGGTTCCTACCCCAAAGTTCCCAGTGGGGGTACCAGTACTACCCCGGAGCATCGGGAAGGGGCGCCAGGCCTACCCCGGAGCATCAGGTAGAGATACCAGGCCTACCCTGGAGGGTCAGGAAGGGAGGCCGGGTCTAACACCGCGTGCCCGTAGGGACAACAGGTGAACTCCGGCGCATCACAAAGGTTTCCGGTACAACCCCAGAGTACTGCTAGGGGAACCGGTTCTATCCCGGAATGTTGGGTAGGGACACCGGGCCTATCATGGATGGTCAGGTGGAAGGGTGGGTCAAATTCCACGCACCTGTAGGAACAGCAGTTGTACCACGGCGTACCGCCTGGAGGTACTGGTACTACCCCAGAGTTCGGATGAGGGTTACGGTTCCTACCCCAAAGTTCCCAGTGGGGGTACCAGTACTACCCCGGAGCATCGGGAAGGGGCGCCAGGCCTACCCCGGAGCATCAGGTAGAGATACCAGACCTACCCTGGAAGGTCAGGAAGGGAGTCCGGGTCTAACACCGCGTGCCTGTAGGGACAACAGGTGAACTCCGGCGCATCACAAAGGTTTCCGGTACAACCCCAGAGTACTGCTAGGGGAACCGGTTCTATCCCGGAATGTTGGGTAGGGACACCGGGCCTATCATGGATGGTCAGGTGGAAGGGTGGGTCAAATTTCACGCACCTGTAGGAACAGCAGTTGTACCACGGCGTACCGCCTGGAGGTACTGGTACTACCCCAGAGTTCGGATGAGGGTTACGGTTCCTACCCCAAAGTTCCCAGTGGGGGTACCAGTACTACCCCGGAGCATCAGGAAGGGGCGCCAGGCCTACCCCGGAGCATCAGGTAGAGATACCAGACCTACCCTGGAAGGTCAGGAAGGGAGTCCGGGTCTAACACCGCGTGCCTGTAGGGACAACAGGTGAACTCCGGCGCATCACAAAGGTTTCCGGTACAACCCCAGAGTACTGCTAGGGGAACCGGTTCTATCCCGGAATGTTGGGTAGGGACACCGGGCCTATCATGGATGGTCAGGTGGAAGGGTGGGTCAAATTTCACGCACCTGTAGGAACAGCAGTTGTACCACGGCGTACCGCCTGGAGGTACTGGTACTACCCCAGAGTTCGGATGAGGGTTACGGTTCCTACCCCAAAGTTCCCAGTGGGGGTACCAGTACTACCCCGGAGCATCGGGAAGGGGCGCCAGGCCTACCTCGGAGCATCAGGTAGAGATACCAGGCCTACCCTGGAGGGTCAGGAAGGGAGGCCGGGTCTAACACCGCGTGCCCGTAGGGACAACAGGTGAACTCCGGCGCATCACAAAGGTTTCCGGTACAACCCCAGAGTACTGCTAGGGGAACCGGTTCTATCCCGGAAGTTCGGGTAGGGACACCGGGCCTAACACGGAGGGTCAGGTAGGAAGGGCGGGTCAAATCCCACGCACCTGTAGGAACAGCAGTTGTACCCTGGAGTACCGGTGGAGGTAGTGGTACTACTCCGGAGTACCGACGAGGGTCACGGGTAATACCCCAGAGTACCAGGTGGAAGTACTGGTACTACCCCAGAGCATCGGGAAGGGGCGGCAGGCCTACCCCGGAGCATCAGGTAGAGATACCAGGCCTACCCTGGAGGGTCAGGAAGGGAGGCCGGGTCTAACACCGCGTGCCCGTAGGGACAACAGGTGAACTCCGGCGCATCACAAAGGTTTCCGGTACAACCCCAGAGTACTGCTAGGGGAACCGGTTCTATCCCGGAAGTTCGGGTAGGGACACCGGGCCTAACACGGAGGGTCAGGTAGGAAGGGCGGGTCAAATCCCACGCACCCGTAGGAACAGCAGTTGCACCCTGGAGTACCGGTGGAGGTAGTGGTACTACTCCAGAGTACCGACGAGGGTCACGGGTAATACCCCAAAGTACCGGGTGGGGGTACTGGTACTACCCCGGAGCGTCGGGAAGGGGCGCCAGGCCTACCCCGGAGCATCAGGTAGAGATACCAGGCCTACCCTGGAGGGTCAGGAAGGGAGGCCGGGTCTAACACCGCGTGCCCGTAGGGACAACAGGTGAACTCCGGCGCATCACAAAGGTTTCCGGTACAACCCCAGAGTACTGCTAGGGGAACCGGTTCTATCCCGGAATGTTGGGTAGGGACACCGGGCCTATCATGGATGGTCAGGTGGAAGGGTGGGTCAAATTCCACGCACCTGTAGGAACAGCAGTTGTACCACGGCGTACCGCCTGGAGGTACTGGTACTACCCCAGAGTTCGGATGAGGGTTACGGTTCCTACCCCAAAGTTCCCAGTGGGGGTACCAGTACTACTCCGGAGCATCGGGAAGGGGCGCCAGGCCTACCCCGGAGCATCAGGTAGAGATACCAGGCCTACCCTGGAAGGTCAGGAAGGGAGGCCGGGTCTAACACCGCGTGCCCGTAGGGACAACAGGTGAACTCCGGCGCATCACAAAGGTTTCCGGTATAACCCCAGAGTACTGCTAGGTGAACCGGTTCTATCCCGGAATGTTGGGTAGGGACACCGGGCCTATCATGGATGGTCAGGTGGAAGGGTGGGTCAAATTCCACGCACCTGTAGGAACAGCAGTTGTACCACGGCGTACCGCCTGGAGGTACTGGTACTACCCCAGAGTTCGGATGAGGGTTACGGTTCCTACCCCAAAGTTCCCAGTGGGGGTACCAGTACTACCCCGGAGCATCGGGAAGGGGCGCCAGGCCTACCCCGGAGCATCAGGTAGAGATACCAGACCTACCCTGGAAGGTCAGGAAGGGAGGCCGGGTCTAACACCGCGTGCCCGTAGGGACAACAGGTGAACTCCGGCGCATCACAAAGGTTTCCGGTACAACCCCAGAGTACTGCTAGGGGAACCGGTTCTATCCCGGAAGTTCGGGTAGGGACACCGGGCCTAACACGGAGGGTCAGGTAGGAAGGGCGGGTCAAATCCCACGCACCCGTAGGAACAGCAGTTGCACCCTGGAGTACCGGTGGAGGTAGTGGTACTACTCCGGAGTACCGACGAGGGTCACGGGTAATACCCCAGAGTACCGGGTGGAAGTACTGGTACTACCCCGGAGCGTCGGGAAGGGGCGCCAGGCCTACCCCGGAGCATCAGGTAGAGATACCAGGCCTACCCTGGAGGGTCAGGAAGGGAGGCCGGGTCTCACACCGCGTGCCGGTAGGGACAACAGGTGAAATCCGGCGCATCACAAAGGTTTCCGGTACAACCCCAGAGTACTGCTAGGGGAACCGGTTCTATCCCGGAAGTTCGGGTAGGGACACCGGGCCTAACACGGAGGGTCAGGTAGGAAGGGCGGGTCAAATCCCACGCACCCGTAGGAACAGCAGTTGCACCCTGGAGTACCGGTGGAGGTAGTGGTACTACTCCAGAGTACCGACGAGGGTCACGGGTAATACCCCAGAGTACCGGGTGGGGGTACTGGTACTACCCCGGAGCGTCGGGAAGGGGCGCCAGGCCTACCCCGGAGCATCAGGTAGAGATACCAGGCCTACCCTGGAGGGTCAGGAAGGGAGGCCGGGTCTAACACCGCGTGCCCGTAGGGACAACAGGTGAACTCCGGCGCATCACAAAGTTTTCCGGTACAACCCCAGAGTACTGCTAGGGGAACCGGTTCTATCCCGGAATGTTGGGTAGGGACACCGGGCCTATCATGGATGGTCAGGTGGAAGGGTGGGTCAAATTCCACGCACCTGTAGGAACAGCAGTTGTACCACGGCGTACCGCCTGGAGGTACTGGTACTACCCCAGAGTTCGGATGAGGGTTACGGTTCCTACCCCAAAGTTCCCAGTGGGGGTACCAGTACTACCCCGGAGCATCGGGAAGGGGCGCCAGGCCTACCTCGGAGCATCAGGTAGAGATACCAGACCTACCCTGGAGGGTCAGGAAGGGAGGCCGGGTCTAACACCGCGTGCCCATAGGGACAACAGGTGAACTCCGGTGCATCACAAAGGTTTCCGGTACAACCCCAGAGTACTGCTAGGGGAACCGGTTCTATCCCGGAACTTCGGGTAGGGACACCGGGCGTATCATGGAGGGTCAGGTAGGAAGGGCGGGTCAAATCGCACGCACCCGTAGGAACAGCAGTTGTACCCTGGAGTACCGGTGGAGGTAGTGGTACTACTCCGGAGTACCGATGAGGGTCACGGGTAATACCCCAGAGTACCAGGTGGAAGTACTGGTACTACCCCGGAGCGTCGGGAAGGGGCGCCAGGCCTACCCCGGAGCATCAGGTAGAGATACCAGGCCTACCCTGGAGGGTCAGGAAGGGAGGCCGGGTCTAACACCGCGTGCCCGTAGGGACAACAGGTGAACTCCGGCGCATCACAAAGTTTTCCGGTACAACCCCAGAGTACTGCTAGGGGAACCGGTTCTATCCCGGAATGTTGGGTAGGGACACCGGGCCTATCATGGATGGTCAGGTGGAAGGGTGGGTCAAATTCCACGCACCTGTAGGAACAGCAGTTGTACCACGGCGTACCGCCTGGAGGTACTGGTACTACCCCAGAGTTCGGATGAGGGTTACGGTTCCTACCCCAAAGTTCCCAGTGGGGGTACCAGTACTACCCCGGAGCATCGGGAAGGGGCGCCAGGCCTACCCCGGAGCATCAGGTAGAGATACCAGGCCTACCCTGGAGGGTCAGGAAGGGAGGCCGGGTCTAACACCGCGTGCCCGTAGGGACAACAGGTGAACTCCGGCGCATCACAAAGGTTTCCGGTACAACCCCAGAGTACTGCTAGGGGAACCGGTTCTATCCCGGAATGTTGGGTAGGGACACCGGGCCTATCATGGATGGTCAGGTGGAAGGGTGGGTCAAATTCCACGCACCTGTAGGAACAGCAGTTGTACCACGGCGTACCGCCTGGAGGTACTGGTACTACCCCAGAGTTCGGATGAGGGTTACGGTTCCTACCCCAAAGTTCCCAGTGGGGGTACCAGTACTACCCCGGAGCATCGGGAAGGGGCGCCAGGCCTACCCCGGAGCATCAGGTAGAGATACCAGACCTACCCTGGAAGGTCAGGAAGGGAGTCCGGGTCTAACACCGCGTGCCTGTAGGGACAACAGGTGAACTCCGGCGCATCACAAAGGTTTCCGGTACAACCCCAGAGTACTGCTAGGGGAACCGGTTCTATCCCGGAATGTTGGGTAGGGACACCGGGCCTATCATGGATGGTCAGGTGGAAGGGTGGGTCAAATTTCACGCACCTGTAGGAACAGCAGTTGTACCACGGCGTACCGCCTGGAGGTACTGGTACTACCCCAGAGTTCGGATGAGGGTTACGGTTCCTACCCCAAAGTTCCCAGTGGGGGTACCAGTACTACCCCGGAGCATCGGGAAGGGGCACCAGGCCTACCTCGGAGCATCAGGTAGAGATACCAGACCTACCCTGGAGGGTCAGGAAGGGAGGCCGAGTCTAACACCGCGTGCCCATAGGGACAACAGGTGAACTCCGGCGCATCACAAAGGTTTCCGGTACAACCCCAGAGTACTGCTAGGGGAACCGGTTCTATCCCGGAAGTTCGGGTAGGGACACCGGGCCTAACACGGAGGGTCAGGTAGGAAGGGCGGGTCAAATCCCACGCACCTGTAGGAACAGCAGTTGTACCCTGGAGTACCGGTGGAGGTAGTGGTACTACTCCGGAGTACCGACGAGGTTCACGGGTAATACCCCAGAGTACCAGGTGGAAGTACTGGTACTACCCCAGAGCATCGGGAAGGGGCGGCAGGCCTACCCCGGAGCATCAGGTAGAGATACCAGGCCTACCCTGGAGGGTCAGGAAGGGAGGCCGGGTCTAACACCGCGTGCCCGTAGGGACAACAGGTGAACTCCGGCGCATCACAAAGGTTTCCGGTACAACCCCAGAGTACTGCTAGGGGAACCGGTTCTATCCCGGAAGTTCGGGTAGGGACACCGGGCCTAACACGGAGGGTCAGGTAGGAAGGGCGGGTCAAATCCCACGCACCCGTAGGAACAGCAGTTGCACCCTGGAGTACCGGTGGAGGTAGTGGTACTACTCCGGAGTACCGACGAGGGTCACGGGTAATACCCCAGAGTACCGGGTGGGGGTACTGGTACTACCCCGGAGCGTCGGGAAGGGGCGCCAGGCCTACCCCGGAGCATCAGGTAGAGATACCAGGCCTACCCTGGAGGGTCAGGAAGGGAGGCCGGGTCTAACACCGCGTGCCCGTAGGGACAACAGGTGAACTCCGGCGCATCACAAAGGTTTCCGGTACAACCCCAGAGTACTGCTAGGGGAACCGGTTCTATCCCGGAATGTTGGGTAGGGACACCGGGCCTATCATGGATGGTCAGGTGGAAGGGTGGGTCAAATTCCACGCACCTGTAGGAACAGCAGTTGTACCACGGCGTACCGCCTGGAGGTACTGGTACTACCCCAGAGTTCGGATGAGGGTTACGGTTCCTACCCCAAAGTTCCCAGTGGGGGTACCAGTACTACTCCGGAGCATCGGGAAGGGGCGCCAGGCCTACCCCGGAGCATCAGGTAGAGATACCAGGCCTACCCTGGAAGGTCAGGAAGGGAGGCCGGGTCTAACACCGCGTGCCCGTAGGGACAACAGGTGAACTCCGGCGCATCACAAAGGTTTCCGGTATAACCCCAGAGTACTGCTAGGTGAACCGGTTCTATCCCGGAATGTTGGGTAGGGACACCGGGCCTATCATGGATGGTCAGGTGGAAGGGTGGGTCAAATTCCACGCACCTGTAGGAACAGCAGTTGTACCACGGCGTACCGCCTGGAGGTACTGGTACTACCCCAGAGTTCGGATGAGGGTTACGGTTCCTACCCCAAAGTTCCCAGTGGGGGTACCAGTACTACCCCGGAGCATCGGGAAGGGGCGCCAGGCCTACCCCGGAGCATCAGGTAGAGATACCAGACCTACCCTGGAAGGTCAGGAAGGGAGGCCGGGTCTAACACCGCGTGCCCGTAGGGACAACAGGTGAACTCCGGCGCATCACAAAGGTTTCCGGTACAACCCCAGAGTACTGCTAGGGGAACCGGTTCTATCCCGGAAGTTCGGGTAGGGACACCGGGCCTAACATGGAGGGTCAGGTAGGAAGGGCGGGTCAAATCCCACGCACCCGTAGGAACAGCAGTTGCACCCTGGAGTACCGGTGGAGGTAGTGGTACTACTCCGGAGTACCGACGAGGGTCACGGGTAATACCCCAGAGTAGCGGGTGGAAGTACTGGTACTACCCCGGAGCGTCGGGAAGGGGCGCCAGGCCTACCCCGGAGCATCAGGTAGAGATACCAGGCCTACCCTGGAGGGTCAGGAAGGGAGGCCGGGTCTCACACCGCGTGCCGGTAGGGACAACAGGTGAAATCCGGCACATCACAAAGGTTTCCGGTACAACCCCAGAGTACTGCTAGGGGAACCGGTTCTATCCCGGAAGTTCGGGTAGGGACACCGGGCCTAACACGGAGGGTCAGGTAGGAAGGGCGGGTCAAATCCCACGCACCCGTAGGAACAGCAGTTGTACCCTGGAGTACCGGTGGAGGTAGTGGTACTACTCCGGAGTACCGACGAGGGTCACGGGTAATACCCCAGAGTACCGGGTGGGGGTACTGGTACTACCCCGGAGCGTCGGGAAGGGGCGCCAGGCCTACCCCGGAGCATCAGGTAGAGATACCAGGCCTACCCTGGAGGGTCAGGAAGGGAGGCCGGGTCTAACACCGCGTGCCCGTAGGGACAACAGGTGAACTCCGGCGCATCACAAAGGTTTCCGGTACAACCCCAGAGTACTGCTAGGGGAACCGGTTCTATCCCGGAATGTTGGGTAGGGACACCGGGCCTATCATGGATGGTCAGGTGGAAGGGTGGGTCAAATTCCACGCACCTGTAGGAACAGCAGTTGTACCACGGCGTACCGCCTGGAGGTACTGGTACTACCCCAGAGTTCGGATGAGGGTTACGGTTCCTACCCCAAAGTTCCCAGTGGGGGTACCAGTACTACCCCGGAGCATCGGGAAGGGGCGCCAGGCCTACCTCGGAGCATCAGGTAGAGATACCAGACCTACCCTGGAGGGTCAGGAAGGGAGGCCGGGTCTAACACCGCGTGCCCATAGGGACAACAGGTGAACTCCGGTGCATCACAAAGGTTTCCGGTACAACCCCAGAGTACTGCTAGGGGAACCGGTTCTATCCCGGAACTTCGGGTAGGGACACCGGGCGTATCATGGAGGGTCAGGTAGGAAGGGCGGGTCAAATCGCACGCACCCGTAGGAACAGCAGTTGTACCCTGGAGTACCGGTGGAGGTAGTGGTACTACTCCGGAGTACCGATGAGGGTCACGGGTAATACCCCAGAGTACCGGGTGGGGGTACTGGTACTACCCCGGAGCGTCGGGAAGGGGCGCCAGGCCTACCCCGGAGCATCAGGTAGAGATACCAGGCCTACCCTGGAGGGTCAGGAAGGGAGGCCGGGTCTAACACCGCGTGCCCGTAGGGACAACAGGTGAACTCCGGCGCATCACAAAGGTTTCCGGTACAACCCCAGAGTACTGCTAGGGGAACCGGTTCTATCCCGGAATGTTGGGTAGGGACACCGGGCCTATCATGGATGGTCAGGTGGAAGGGTGGGTCAAATTCCACGCACCTGTAGGAACAGCAGTTGTACCACGGCGTACCGCCTGGAGGTACTGGTACTACCCCAGAGTTCGGATGAGGGTTACGGTTCCTACCCCAAAGTTCCCAGTGGGGGTACCAGTACTACCCCGGAGCATCGGGAAGGGGCGCCAGGCCTACCCCGGAGCATCAGGTAGAGATACCAGGCCTACCCTGGAGGGTCAGGAAGGGAGGCCGGGTCTAACACCGCGTGCCCGTAGGGACAACAGGTGAACTCCGGCGCATCACAAAGGTTTCCGGTACAACCCCAGAGTACTGCTAGGGGAACCGGTTCTATCCCGGAATGTTGGGTAGGGACACCGGGCCTATCATGGATGGTCAGGTGGAAGGGTGGGTCAAATTCCACGCACCTGTAGGAACAGCAGTTGTACCACGGCGTACCGCCTGGAGGTACTGGTACTACCCCAGAGTTCGGATGAGGGTTACGGTTCCTACCCCAAAGTTCCCAGTGGGGGTACCAGTACTACCCCGGAGCATCGGGAAGGGGCGCCAGGCCTACCCCGGAGCATCAGGTAGAGATACCAGACCTACCCTGGAAGGTCAGGAAGGGAGTCCGGGTCTAACACCGCGTGCCTGTAGGGACAACAGGTGAACTCCGGCGCATCACAAAGGTTTCCGGTACAACCCCAGAGTACTGCTAGGGGAACCGGTTCTATCCCGGAATGTTGGGTAGGGACACCGGGCCTATCATGGATGGTCAGGTGGAAGGGTGGGTCAAATTTCACGCACCTGTAGGAACAGCAGTTGTACCACGGCGTACCGCCTGGAGGTACTGGTACTACCCCAGAGTTCGGATGAGGGTTACGGTTCCTACCCCAAAGTTCCCAGTGGGGGTACCAGTACTACCCCGGAGCATCGGGAAGGGGCACCAGGCCTACCTCGGAGCATCAGGTAGAGATACCAGACCTACCCTGGAGGGTCAGGAAGGGAGGCCGAGTCTAACACCGCGTGGCCATAGGGACAACAGGTGAACTCCGGTGCATCACAAAGGTTTCCGGTACAACCCCAGAGTACTGCTAGGGGAACCGGTTCTATCCCGGAACTTCGGGTAGGGACACCGGGCGTATCATGGAGGGTCAGGTAGGAAGGGCGGGTCAAATCGCACGCACCCGTAGGAACAGCAGTTGTACCCTGGAGTACCGGTGGAGGTAGTGGTACTACTCCGGAGTACCGACGAGGTTAACGGGTAATACCCCAGAGTACCAGGTGGAAGTACTGGTACTACCCCGGAGCGTCGGGAAGGGGCGCCAGGCCTACCCCGGAGCATCAGGTAGAGATACCAGACCTACCCTGGAAGGTCAGGAAGGGAGTCCGGGTCTAACACCGCGTGCCTGTAGGGACAACAGGTGAACTCCGGCGCATCACAAAGGTTTCCGGTACAACCCCAGAGTACTGCTAGGGGAACCGGTTCTATCCCGGAATGTTGGGTAGGGACACCGGGCCTATCATGGATGGTCAGGTGGAAGGGTGGGTCAAATTTCACGCACCTGTAGGAACAGCAGTTGTACCACGGCGTACCGCCTGGAGGTACTGGTACTACCCCAGAGTTCGGATGAGGGTTACGGTTCCTACCCCAAAGTTCCCAGTGGGGGTACCAGTACTACCCCGGAGCATCGGGAAGGGGCGCCAGGCCTACCCCGGAGCATCAGGTAGAGATACCAGACCTACCCTGGAAGGTCAGGAAGGGAGTCCGGGTCTAACACCGCGTGCCTGTAGGGACAACAGGTGAACTCCGGCGCATCACAAAGGTTTCCGGTACAACCCCAGAGTACTGCTAGGGGAACCGGTTCTATCCCGGAATGTTGGGTAGGGACACCGGGCCTATCATGGATGGTCAGGTGGAAGGGTGGGTCAAATTTCACGCACCTGTAGGAACAGCAGTTGTACCACGGCGTACCGCCTGGAGGTACTGGTACTACCCCAGAGTTCGGATGAGGGTTACGGTTCCTACCCCAAAGTTCCCAGTGGGGGTACCAGTACTACCCCGGAGCATCGGGAAGGGGCGCCAGGCCTACCTCGGAGCATCAGGTAGAGATACCAGGCCTACCCTGGAGGGTCAGGAAGGGAGGCCGGGTCTAACACCGCGTGCCCGTAGGGACAACAGGTGAACTCCGGCGCATCACAAAGGTTTCCGGTACAACCCCAGAGTACTGCTAGGGGAACCGGTTCTATCCCGGAAGTTCGGGTAGGGACACCGGGCCTAACACGGAGGGTCAGGTAGGAAGGGCGGGTCAAATCCCACGCACCTGTAGGAACAGCAGTTGTACCCTGGAGTACCGGTGGAGGTAGTGGTACTACTCCGGAGTACCGACGAGGGTCACGGGTAATACCCCAGAGTACCAGGTGGAAGTACTGGTACTACCCCAGAGCATCGGGAAGGGGCGGCAGGCCTACCCCGGAGCATCAGGTAGAGATACCAGGCCTACCCTGGAGGGTCAGGAAGGGAGGCCGGGTCTAACACCGCGTGCCCGTAGGGACAACAGGTGAACTCCGGCGCATCACAAAGGTTTCCGGTACAACCCCAGAGTACTGCTAGGGGAACCGGTTCTATCCCGGAAGTTCGGGTAGGGACACCGGGCCTAACACGGAGGGTCAGGTAGGAAGGGCGGGTCAAATCCCACGCACCCGTAGGAACAGCAGTTGCACCCTGGAGTACCGGTGGAGGTAGTGGTACTACTCCAGAGTACCGACGAGGGTCACGGGTAATACCCCAAAGTACCGGGTGGGGGTACTGGTACTACCCCGGAGCGTCGGGAAGGGGCGCCAGGCCTACCCCGGAGCATCAGGTAGAGATACCAGGCCTACCCTGGAGGGTCAGGAAGGGAGGCCGGGTCTAACACCGCGTGCCCGTAGGGACAACAGGTGAACTCCGGCGCATCACAAAGGTTTCCGGTACAACCCCAGAGTACTGCTAGGGGAACCGGTTCTATCCCGGAATGTTGGGTAGGGACACCGGGCCTATCATGGATGGTCAGGTGGAAGGGTGGGTCAAATTCCACGCACCTGTAGGAACAGCAGTTGTACCACGGCGTACCGCCTGGAGGTACTGGTACTACCCCAGAGTTCGGATGAGGGTTACGGTTCCTACCCCAAAGTTCCCAGTGGGGGTACCAGTACTACTCCGGAGCATCGGGAAGGGGCGCCAGGCCTACCCCGGAGCATCAGGTAGAGATACCAGGCCTACCCTGGAAGGTCAGGAAGGGAGGCCGGGTCTAACACCGCGTGCCCGTAGGGACAACAGGTGAACTCCGGCGCATCACAAAGGTTTCCGGTATAACCCCAGAGTACTGCTAGGTGAACCGGTTCTATCCCGGAATGTTGGGTAGGGACACCGGGCCTATCATGGATGGTCAGGTGGAAGGGTGGGTCAAATCCCACGCACCCGTAGGAACAGCAGTTGCACCCTGGAGTACCGGTGGAGGTAGTGGTACTACTCCGGAGTACCGACGAGGGTCACGGGTAATACCCCAGAGTACCGGGTGGAAGTACTGGTACTACCCCGGAGCGTCGGGAAGGGGCGCCAGGCCTACCCCGGAGCATCAGGTAGAGATACCAGGCCTACCCTGGAGGGTCAGGAAGGGAGGCCGGGTCTCACACCGCGTGCCAGTAGGGACAACAGGTGAAATCCGGCGCATCACAAAGGTTTCCGGTACAACCCCAGAGTACTGCTAGGGGAACCGGTTCTATCCCGGAAGTTCGGGTAGGGACACCGGGCCTAACACGGAGGGTCAGGTAGGAAGGGCGGGTCAAATCCCACGCACCCGTAGGAACAGCAGTTGTACCCTGGAGTACCGGTGGAGGTAGTGGTACTACTCCGGAGTACCGACGAGGGTCACGGGTAATACCCCAGAGTACCGGGTGGGGGTACTGGTACTACCCCGGAGCGTCGGGAAGGGGCGCCAGGCCTACCCCGGAGCATCAGGTAGAGATACCAGGCCTACCCTGGAGGGTCAGGAAGGGAGGCCGGGTCTAACACCGCGTGCCCGTAGGGACAACAGGTGAACTCCGGCGCATCACAAAGGTTTCCGGTACAACCCCAGAGTACTGCTAGGGGAACCGGTTCTATCCCGGAATGTTGGGTAGGGACACCGGGCCTATCATGGATGGTCAGGTGGAAGGGTGGGTCAAATTCCACGCACCTGTAGGAACAGCAGTTGTACCACGGCGTACCGCCTGGAGGTACTGGTACTACCCCAGAGTTCGGATGAGGGTTACGGTTCCTACCCCAAAGTTCCCAGTGGGGGTACCAGTACTACCCCGGAGCATCGGGAAGGGGCGCCAGGCCTACCTCGGAGCATCAGGTAGAGATACCAGACCTACCCTGGAGGGTCAGGAAGGGAGGCCGGGTCTAACACCGCGTGCCCATAGGGACAACAGGTGAACTCCGGTGCATCACAAAGGTTTCCGGTACAACCCCAGAGTACTGCTAGGGGAACCGGTTCTATCCCGGAACTTCGGGTAGGGACACCGGGCGTATCATGGAGGGTCAGGTAGGAAGGGCGGGTCAAATCGCACGCACCCGTAGGAACAGCAGTTGTACCCTGGAGTACCGGTGGAGGTAGTGGTACTACTCCGGAGTACCGATGAGGGTCATGGGTAATACCCCAGAGTACCAGGTGGAAGTACTGGTACTACCCCGGAGCGTCGGGAAGGGGCGCCAGGCCTACCCCGGAGCATCAGGTAGAGATACCAGGCCTACCCTGGAGGGTCAGGAAGGGAGGCCGGGTCTAACACCGCGTGCCCGTAGGGACAACAGGTGAACTCCGGCGCATCACAAAGTTTTCCGGTACAACCCCAGAGTACTGCTAGGGGAACCGGTTCTATCCCGGAATGTTGGGTAGGGACACCGGGCCTATCATGGATGGTCAGGTGGAAGGGTGGGTCAAATTCCACGCACCTGTAGGAACAGCAGTTGTACCACGGCGTACCGCCTGGAGGTACTGGTACTACCCCAGAGTTCGGATGAGGGTTACGGTTCCTACCCCAAAGTTCCCAGTGGGGGTACCAGTACTACCCCGGAGCATCGGGAAGGGGCGCCAGGCCTACCCCGGAGCATCAGGTAGAGATACCAGGCCTACCCTGGAGGGTCAGGAAGGGAGGCCGGGTCTAACACCGCGTGCCCGTAGGGACAACAGGTGAACTCCGGCGCATCACAAAGGTTTCCGGTACAACCCCAGAGTACTGCTAGGGGAACCGGTTCTATCCCGGAATGTTGGGTAGGGACACCGGGCCTATCATGGATGGTCAGGTGGAAGGGTGGGTCAAATTCCACGCACCTGTAGGAACAGCAGTTGTACCACGGCGTACCGCCTGGAGGTACTGGTACTACCCCAGAGTTCGGATGAGGGTTACGGTTCCTACCCCAAAGTTCCCAGTGGGGGTACCAGTACTACCCCGGAGCATCGGGAAGGGGCGCCAGGCCTACCCCGGAGCATCAGGTAGAGATACCAGACCTACCCTGGAAGGTCAGGAAGGGAGTCCGGGTCTAACACCGCGTGCCTGTAGGGACAACAGGTGAACTCCGGCGCATCACAAAGGTTTCCGGTACAACCCCAGAGTACTGCTAGGGGAACCGGTTCTATCCCGGAATGTTGGGTAGGGACACCGGGCCTATCATGGATGGTCAGGTGGAAGGGTGGGTCAAATTTCACGCACCTGTAGGAACAGCAGTTGTACCACGGCGTACCGCCTGGAGGTACTGGTACTACCCCAGAGTTCGGATGAGGGTTACGGTTCCTACCCCAAAGTTCCCAGTGGGGGTACCAGTACTACCCCGGAGCATCGGGAAGGGGCACCAGGCCTACCTCGGAGCATCAGGTAGAGATACCAGACCTACCCTGGAGGGTCAGGAAGGGAGGCCGAGTCTAACACCGCGTGCCCATAGGGACAACAGGTGAACTCCGGCGCATCACAAAGGTTTCCGGTACAACCCCAGAGTACTGCTAGGGGAACCGGTTCTATCCCGGAAGTTCGGGTAGGGACACCGGGCCTAACACGGAGGGTCAGGTAGGAAGGGCGGGTCAAATCCCACGCACCTGTAGGAACAGCAGTTGTACCCTGGAGTACCGGTGGAGGTAGTGGTACTACTCCGGAGTACCGACGAGGTTCACGGGTAATACCCCAGAGTACCAGGTGGAAGTACTGGTACTACCCCAGAGCATCGGGAAGGGGCGGCAGGCCTACCCCGGAGCATCAGGTAGAGATACCAGGCCTACCCTGGAGGGTCAGGAAGGGAGGCCGGGTCTAACACCGCGTGCCCGTAGGGACAACAGGTGAACTCCGGCGCATCACAAAGGTTTCCGGTACAACCCCAGAGTACTGCTAGGGGAACCGGTTCTATCCCGGAAGTTCGGGTAGGGACACCGGGCCTAACACGGAGGGTCAGGTAGGAAGGGCGGGTCAAATCCCACGCACCCGTAGGAACAGCAGTTGCACCCTGGAGTACCGGTGGAGGTAGTGGTACTACTCCGGAGTACCGACGAGGGTCACGGGTAATACCCCAGAGTACCAGGTGGAAGTACTGGTACTACCCCGGAGCGTCGGGAAGGGGCGCCAGGCCTACCCCGGAGCATCAGGTAGAGATACCAGGCCTACCCTGGAGGGTCAGGAAGGGAGGCCGGGTCTAACACCGCGTGCCCGTAGGGACAACAGGTGAACTCCGGCGCATCACAAAGGTTTCCGGTACAACCCCAGAGTACTGCTAGGGGAACCGGTTCTATCCCGGAATGTTGGGTAGGGACACCGGGCCTATCATGGATGGTCAGGTGGAAGGGTGGGTCAAATTCCACGCACCTGTAGGAACAGCAGTTGTACCACGGCGTACCGCCTGGAGGTACTGGTACTACCCCAGAGTTCGGATGAGGGTTACGGTTCCTACCCCAAAGTTCCCAGTGGGGGTACCAGTACTACTCCGGAGCATCGGGAAGGGGCGCCAGGCCTACCCCGGAGCATCAGGTAGAGATACCAGGCCTACCCTGGAAGGTCAGGAAGGGAGGCCGGGTCTAACACCGCGTGCCCGTAGGGACAACAGGTGAACTCCGGCGCATCACAAAGGTTTCCGGTATAACCCCAGAGTACTGCTAGGTGAACCGGTTCTATCCCGGAATGTTGGGTAGGGACACCGGGCCTATCATGGATGGTCAGGTGGAAGGGTGGGTCAAATTCCACGCACCTGTAGGAACAGCAGTTGTACCACGGCGTACCGCCTGGAGGTACTGGTACTACCCCAGAGTTCGGATGAGGGTTACGGTTCCTACCCCAAAGTTCCCAGTGGGGGTACCAGTACTACCCCGGAGCATCGGGAAGGGGCGCCAGGCCTACCCCGGAGCATCAGGTAGAGATACCAGACCTACCCTGGAAGGTCAGGAAGGGAGGCCGGGTCTAACACCGCGTGCCCGTAGGGACAACAGGTGAACTCCGGCGCATCACAAAGGTTTCCGGTACAACCCCAGAGTACTGCTAGGGGAACCGGTTCTATCCCGGAAGTTCGGGTAGGGACACCGGGCCTAACATGGAGGGTCAGGTAGGAAGGGCGGGTCAAATCCCACGCACCCGTAGGAACAGCAGTTGCACCCTGGAGTACCGGTGGAGGTAGTGGTACTACTCCGGAGTACCGACGAGGGTCACGGGTAATACCCCAGAGTACCGGGTGGAAGTACTGGTACTACCCCGGAGCGTCGGGAAGGGGCGCCAGGCCTACCCCGGAGCATCAGGTAGAGATACCAGGCCTACCCTGGAGGGTCAGGAAGGGAGGCCGGGTCTCACACCGCGTGCCGGTAGGGACAACAGGTGAAATCCGGCGCATCACAAAGGTTTCCGGTACAACCCCAGAGTACTGCTAGGGGAACCGGTTCTATCCCGGAAGTTCGGGTAGGGACACCGGGCCTAACACGGAGGGTCAGGTAGGAAGGGCGGGTCAAATCCCACGCACCCGTAGGAACAGCAGTTGTACCCTGGAGTACCGGTGGAGGTAGTGGTACTACTCCGGAGTACCGACGAGGGTCACGGGTAATACCCCAGAGTACCGGGTGGGGGTACTGGTACTACCCCGGAGCGTCGGGAAGGGGCGCCAGGCCTACCCCGGAGCATCAGGTAGAGATACCAGGCCTACCCTGGAGGGTCAGGAAGGGAGGCCGGGTCTAACACCGCGTGCCCGTAGGGACAACAGGTGAACTCCGGCGCATCACAAAGGTTTCCGGTACAACCCCAGAGTACTGCTAGGGGAACCGGTTCTATCCCGGAATGTTGGGTAGGGACACCGGGCCTATCATGGATGGTCAGGTGGAAGGGTGGGTCAAATTCCACGCACCTGTAGGAACAGCAGTTGTACCACGGCGTACCGCCTGGAGGTACTGGTACTACCCCAGAGTTCGGATGAGGGTTACGGTTCCTACCCCAAAGTTCCCAGTGGGGGTACCAGTACTACCCCGGAGCATCGGGAAGGGGCGCCAGGCCTACCTCGGAGCATCAGGTAGAGATACCAGACCTACCCTGGAGGGTCAGGAAGGGAGGCCGGGTCTAACACCGCGTGCCCATAGGGACAACAGGTGAACTCCGGTGCATCACAAAGGTTTCCGGTACAACCCCAGAGTACTGCTAGGGGAACCGGTTCTATCCCGGAACTTCGGGTAGGGACACCGGGCGTATCATGGAGGGTCAGGTAGGAAGGGCGGGTCAAATCGCACGCACCCGTAGGAACAGCAGTTGTACCCTGGAGTACCGGTGGAGGTAGTGGTACTACTCCGGAGTACCGATGAGGGTCACGGGTAATACCCCAGAGTACCAGGTGGAAGTACTGGTACTACCCCGGAGCGTCGGGAAGGGGCGCCAGGCCTACCCCGGAGCATCAGGTAGAGATACCAGGCCTACCCTGGAGGGTCAGGAAGGGAGGCCGGGTCTAACACCGCGTGCCCGTAGGGACAACAGGTGAACTCCGGCGCATCACAAAGTTTTCCGGTACAACCCCAGAGTACTGCTAGGGGAACCGGTTCTATCCCGGAATGTTGGGTAGGGACACCGGGCCTATCATGGATGGTCAGGTGGAAGGGTGGGTCAAATTCCACGCACCTGTAGGAACAGCAGTTGTACCACGGCGTACCGCCTGGAGGTACTGGTACTACCCCAGAGTTCGGATGAGGGTTACGGTTCCTACCCCAAAGTTCCCAGTGGGGGTACCAGTACTACCCCGGAGCATCGGGAAGGGGCGCCAGGCCTACCCCGGAGCATCAGGTAGAGATACCAGACCTACCCTGGAGGGTCAGGAAGGGAGGCCGGGTCTAACACCGCGTGCCCGTAGGGACAACAGGTGAACTCCGGCGCATCACAAAGGTTTCCGGTACAACCCCAGAGTACTGCTAGGGGAACCGGTTCTATCCCGGAACTTCGGGTAGGGACACCGGGCGTATCATGGAGGGTCAGGTAGGAAGGGCGGGTCAAATCGCACGCACCCGTAGGAACAGCAGTTGTACCCTGGAGTACCGGTGGAGGTAGTGGTACTACTCCGGAGTACCGATGAGGGTCACGGGTAATACCCCAGAGTACCAGGTGGAAGTACTGGTACTACCCCGGAGCATCGGGAAGGGGCACCAGGCCTACCCCGGAGCATCAGGTAGAGATACCAGGCCTACCCTGGAAGGTCAGGAAGGGAGGCCGGGTCTAACACCGCGTGCCCGTAGGGACAACAGGTGAACTCCGGCGCATCACAAAGGTTTCCGGTACAACCCCAGAGTACTGCTAGGGGAACCGGTTCTATCCCGGAACTTCGGGTAGGGACACCGGGCCTAACACGTAGGGTCAGGTAGGAAGGGCGGGTCAAATCGCACGCACCCGTAGGAACAGCAGTTGTACCCTGGAGTACCGGTGGAGGTAGTGGTACTACTCCGGAGTACCGACGAGGTTCACGGGTAATACCCCAGAGTACCAGGTGGAAGTACTGGTACTACCCCGGAGCGTCGGGAAGGGGCGCCAGGCCTACCCCGGAGCATCAGGTAGAGATACCAGACCTACCCTGGAAGGTCAGGAAGGGAGTCCGGGTCTAACACCGCGTGCCTGTAGGGACAACAGGTGAACTCCGGCGCATCACAAAGGTTTCCGGTACAACCCCAGAGTACTGCTAGGGGAACCGGTTCTATCCCGGAATGTTGGGTAGGGACACCGGGCCTATCATGGATGGTCAGGTGGAAGGGTGGGTCAAATTTCACGCACCTGTAGGAACAGCAGTTGTACCACGGCGTACCGCCTGGAGGTACTGGTACTACCCCAGAGTTCGGATGAGGGTTACGGTTCCTACCCCAAAGTTCCCAGTGGGGGTACCAGTACTACCCCGGAGCATCGGGAAGGGGCGCCAGGCCTACCCCGGAGCATCAGGTAGAGATACCAGACCTACCCTGGAAGGTCAGGAAGGGAGTCCGGGTCTAACACCGCGTGCCTGTAGGGACAACAGGTGAACTCCGGCGCATCACAAAGGTTTCCGGTACAACCCCAGAGTACTGCTAGGGGAACCGGTTCTATCCCGGAATGTTGGGTAGGGACACCGGGCCTATCATGGATGGTCAGGTGGAAGGGTGGGTCAAATTTCACGCACCTGTAGGAACAGCAGTTGTACCACGGCGTACCGCCTGGAGGTACTGGTACTACCCCAGAGTTCGGATGAGGGTTACGGTTCCTACCCCAAAGTTCCCAGTGGGGGTACCAGTACTACCCCGGAGCATCGGGAAGGGGCGCCAGGCCTACCTCGGAGCATCAGGTAGAGATACCAGGCCTACCCTGGAGGGTCAGGAAGGGAGGCCGGGTCTAACACCGCGTGCCCGTAGGGACAACAGGTGAACTCCGGCGCATCACAAAGGTTTCCGGTACAACCCCAGAGTACTGCTAGGGGAACCGGTTCTATCCCGGAAGTTCGGGTAGGGACACCGGGCCTAACACGGAGGGTCAGGTAGGAAGGGCGGGTCAAATCCCACGCACCTGTAGGAACAGCAGTTGTACCCTGGAGTACCGGTGGAGGTAGTGGTACTACTCCGGAGTACCGACGAGGGTCACGGGTAATACCCCAGAGTACCAGGTGGAAGTACTGGTACTACCCCAGAGCATCGGGAAGGGGCGGCAGGCCTACCCCGGAGCATCAGGTAGAGATACCAGGCCTACCCTGGAGGGTCAGGAAGGGAGGCCGGGTCTAACACCGCGTGCCCGTAGGGACAACAGGTGAACTCCGGCGCATCACAAAGGTTTCCGGTACAACCCCAGAGTACTGCTAGGGGAACCGGTTCTATCCCGGAAGTTCGGGTAGGGACACCGGGCCTAACACGGAGGGTCAGGTAGGAAGGGCGGGTCAAATCCCACGCACCCGTAGGAACAGCAGTTGCACCCTGGAGTACCGGTGGAGGTAGTGGTACTACTCCAGAGTACCGACGAGGGTCACGGGTAATACCCCAGAGTACCGGGTGGGGGTACTGGTACTACCCCGGAGCGTCGGGAAGGGGCGCCAGGCCTACCCCGGAGCATCAGGTAGAGATACCAGGCCTACCCTGGAGGGTCAGGAAGGGAGGCCGGGTCTAACACCGCGTGCCCGTAGGGACAACAGGTGAACTCCGGCGCATCACAAAGGTTTCCGGTACAACCCCAGAGTACTGCTAGGGGAACCGGTTCTATCCCGGAACTTCGGGTAGGGACACCGGGCCTATCATGGATGGTCAGGTGGAAGGGTGGGTCAAATTCCACGCACCTGTAGGAACAGCAGTTGTACCACGGCGTACCGCCTGGAGGTACTGGTACTACCCCAGAGTTCGGATGAGGGTTACGGTTCCTACCCCAAAGTTCCCAGTGGGGGTACCAGTACTACCCCGGAGCATCGGGAAGGGGCGCCAGGCCTACCCCGGAGCATCAGGTAGAGATACCAGACCTACCCTGGAAGGTCAGGAAGGGAGGCCGGGTCTAACACCGCGTGCCCGTAGGGACAACAGGTGAACTCCGGCGCATCACAAAGGTTTCCGGTACAACCCCAGAGTACTGCTAGGGGAACCGGTTCTATCCCGGAAGTTCGGGTAGGGACACCGGGCCTAACATGGAGGGTCAGGTAGGAAGGGCGGGTCAAATCCCACGCACCCGTAGGAACAGCAGTTGCACCCTGGAGTACCGGTGGAGGTAGTGGTACTACTCCGGAGTACCGACGAGGGTCACGGGTAATACCCCAGAGTACCGGGTGGAAGTACTGGTACTACCCCGGAGCGTCGGGAAGGGGCGCCAGGCCTACCCCGGAGCATCAGGTAGAGATACCAGGCCTACCCTGGAGGGTCAGGAAGGGAGGCCGGGTCTCACACCGCGTGCCGGTAGGGACAACAGGTGAAATCCGGCGCATCACAAAGGTTTCCGGTACAACCCCAGAGTACTGCTAGGGGAACCGGTTCTATCCCGGAAGTTCGGGTAGGGACACCGGGCCTAACACGGAGGGTCAGGTAGGAAGGGCGGGTCAAATCCCACGCACCCGTAGGAACAGCAGTTGTACCCTGGAGTACCGGTGGAGGTAGTGGTACTACTCCGGAGTACCGACGAGGGTCACGGGTAATACCCCAGAGTACCGGGTGGGGGTACTGGTACTACCCCGGAGCGTCGGGAAGGGGCGCCAGGCCTACCCCGGAGCATCAGGTAGAGATACCAGGCCTACCCTGGAGGGTCAGGAAGGGAGGCCGGGTCTAACACCGCGTGCCCGTAGGGACAACAGGTGAACTCCGGCGCATCACAAAGGTTTCCGGTACAACCCCAGAGTACTGCTAGGGGAACCGGTTCTATCCCGGAATGTTGGGTAGGGACACCGGGCCTATCATGGATGGTCAGGTGGAAGGGTGGGTCAAATTCCACGCACCTGTAGGAACAGCAGTTGTACCACGGCGTACCGCCTGGAGGTACTGGTACTACCCCAGAGTTCGGATGAGGGTTACGGTTCCTACCCCAAAGTTCCCAGTGGGGGTACCAGTACTACCCCGGAGCATCGGGAAGGGGCGCCAGGCCTACCTCGGAGCATCAGGTAGAGATACCAGACCTACCCTGGAGGGTCAGGAAGGGAGGCCGGGTCTAACACCGCGTGCCCATAGGGACAACAGGTGAACTCCGGTGCATCACAAAGGTTTCCGGTACAACCCCAGAGTACTGCTAGGGGAACCGGTTCTATCCCGGAACTTCGGGTAGGGACACCGGGCGTATCATGGAGGGTCAGGTAGGAAGGGCGGGTCAAATCGCACGCACCCGTAGGAACAGCAGTTGTACCCTGGAGTACCGGTGGAGGTAGTGGTACTACTCCGGAGTACCGACGAGGGTCACGGGTAATACCCCAGAGTACCAGGTGGAAGTACTGGTACTACCCCGGAGCGTCGGGAAGGGGCGCCAGGCCTACCCCGGAGCATCAGGTAGAGATACCAGGCCTACCCTGGAGGGTCAGGAAGGGAGGCCGGGTCTAACACCGCGTGCCCGTAGGGACAACAGGTGAACTCCGGCGCATCACAAAGTTTTCCGGTACAACCCCAGAGTACTGCTAGGGGAACCGGTTCTATCCCGGAATGTTGGGTAGGGACACCGGGCCTATCATGGATGGTCAGGTGGAAGGGTGGGTCAAATTCCACGCACCTGTAGGAACAGCAGTTGTACCACGGCGTACCGCCTGGAGGTACTGGTACTACCCCAGAGTTCGGATGAGGGTTACGGTTCCTACCCCAAAGTTCCCAGTGGGGGTACCAGTACTACCCCGGAGCATCGGGAAGGGGCGCCAGGCCTACCCCGGAGCATCAGGTAGAGATACCAGGCCTACCCTGGAGGGTCAGGAAGGGAGGCCGGGTCTAACACCGCGTGCCCGTAGGGACAACAGGTGAACTCCGGCGCATCACAAAGGTTTCCGGTACAACCCCAGAGTACTGCTAGGGGAACCGGTTCTATCCCGGAATGTTGGGTAGGGACACCGGGCCTATCATGGATGGTCAGGTGGAAGGGTGGGTCAAATTCCACGCACCTGTAGGAACAGCAGTTGTACCACGGCGTACCGCCTGGAGGTACTGGTACTACCCCAGAGTTCGGATGAGGGTTACGGTTCCTACCCCAAAGTTCCCAGTGGGGGTACCAGTACTACCCCGGAGCATCGGGAAGGGGCGCCAGGCCTACCCCGGAGCATCAGGTAGAGATACCAGACCTACCCTGGAAGGTCAGGAAGGGAGGCCGGGTCTAACACCGCGTGCCTGTAGGGACAACAGGTGAACTCCGGCGCATCACAAAGGTTTCCGGTACAACCCCAGAGTACTGCTAGGGGAACCGGTTCTATCCCGGAATGTTGGGTAGGGACACCGGGCCTATCATGGATGGTCAGGTGGAAGGGTGGGTCAAATTTCACGCACCTGTAGGAACAGCAGTTGTACCACGGCGTACCGCCTGGAGGTACTGGTACTACCCCAGAGTTCGGATGAGGGTTACGGTTCCTACCCCAAAGTTCCCAGTGGGGGTACCAGTACTACCCCGGAGCATCGGGAAGGGGCGCCAGGCCTACCTCGGAGCATCAGGTAGAGATACCAGGCCTACCCTGGAGGGTCAGGAAGGGAGGCCGAGTCTAACACCGCGTGGCCATAGGGACAACAGGTGAACTCCGGTGCATCACAAAGGTTTCCGGTACAACCCCAGAGTACTGCTAGGGGAACCGGTTCTATCCCGGAACTTCGGGTAGGGACACCGGGCGTATCATGGAGGGTCAGGTAGGAAGGGCGGGTCAAATCGCACGCACCCGTAGGAACAGCAGTTGTACCCTGGAGTACCGGTGGAGGTAGTGGTACTACTCCGGAGTACCGATGAGGGTCACGGGTAATACCCCAGAGTACCAGGTGGAAGTACTGGTACTACCCCGGAGCATCGGGAAGGGGCACCAGGCCTACCCCGGAGCATCAGGTAGAGATACCAGGCCTACCCTGGAAGGTCAGGAAGGGAGGCCGGGTCTAACACCGCGTGCCCGTAGGGACAACAGGTGAACTCCGGCGCATCACAAAGGTTTCCGGTACAACCCCAGAGTACTGCTAGGGGAACCGGTTCTATCCCGGAACTTCGGGTAGGGACACCGGGCCTAACACGTAGGGTCAGGTAGGAAGGGCGGGTCAAATCGCACGCACCCGTAGGAACAGCAGTTGCACCCTGGAGTACCGGTGGAGGTAGTGGTACTACTCCGGAGTACCGACGAGGGTCACGGGTAATACCCCAGAGTACCGGGTGGGGGTACTGGTACTACCCCGGAGCGTCGGGAAGGGGCGCCAGGCCTACCCCGGAGCATCAGGTAGAGATACCAGGCCTACCCTGGAGGGTCAGGAAGGGAGGCCGGGTCTAACACCGCGTGCCCGTAGGGACAACAGGTGAACTCCGGCGCATCACAAAGGTTTCCGGTACAACCCCAGAGTACTGCTAGGGGAACCGGTTCTATCCCGGAATGTTGGGTAGGGACACCGGGCCTATCATGGATGGTCAGGTGGAAGGGTGGGTCAAATTCCACGCACCTGTAGGAACAGCAGTTGTACCACGGCGTACCGCCTGGAGGTACTGGTACTACCCCAGAGTTCGGATGAGGGTTACGGTTCCTACCCCAAAGTTCCCAGTGGGGGTACCAGTACTACTCCGGAGCATCGGGAAGGGGCACCAGGCCTACCCCGGAGCATCAGGTAGAGATACCAGGCCTACCCTGGAAGGTCAGGAAGGGAGGCCGGGTCTAACACCGCGTGCCCGTAGGGACAACAGGTGAACTCCGGCGCATCACAAAGGTTTCCGGTATAACCCCAGAGTACTGCTAGGTGAACCGGTTCTATCCCGGAATGTTGGGTAGGGACACCGGGCCTATCATGGATGGTCAGGTGGAAGGGTGGGTCAAATTCCACGCACCTGTAGGAACAGCAGTTGTACCACGGCGTACCGCCTGGAGGTACTGGTACTACCCCAGAGTTCGGATGAGGGTTACGGTTCCTACCCCAAAGTTCCCAGTGGGGGTACCAGTACTACCCCGGAGCATCGGGAAGGGGCGCCAGGCCTACCCCGGAGCATCAGGTAGAGATACCAGACCTACCCTGGAAGGTCAGGAAGGGAGGCCGGGTCTAACACCGCGTGCCCGTAGGGACAACAGGTGAACTCCGGCGCATCACAAAGGTTTCCGGTACAACCCCAGAGTACTGCTAGGGGAACCGGTTCTATCCCGGAAGTTCGGGTAGGGACACCGGGCCTAACATGGAGGGTCAGGTAGGAAGGGCGGGTCAAATCCCACGCACCCGTAGGAACAGCAGTTGCACCCTGGAGTACCGGTGGAGGTAGTGGTACTACTCCGGAGTACCGACGAGGGTCACGGGTAATACCCCAGAGTACCGGGTGGGGGTACTGGTACTACCCCGGAGCGTCGGGAAGGGGCGCCAGGCCTACCCCGGAGCATCAGGTAGAGATACCAGGCGTACCCTGGAGGGTCAGGAAGGGAGGCCGGGTCTAACACCGCGTGCCCGTAGGGACAACAGGTGAACTCCGGCGCATCACAAAGGTTTCCGGTACAACCCCAGAGTACTGCTAGGGGAACCGGTTCTATCCCGGAATGTTGGGTAGGGACACCGGGCCTATCATGGATGGTCAGGTGGAAGGGTGGGTCAAATTCCACGCACCTGTAGGAACAGCAGTTGTACCACGGCGTACCGCCTGGAGGTACTGGTACTACCCCAGAGTTCGGATGAGGGTTACGGTTCCTACCCCAAAGTTCCCAGTGGGGGTACCAGTACTACCCCGGAGCATCGGGAAGGGGCGCCAGGCCTACCTCGGAGCATCAGGTAGAGATACCAGACCTACCCTGGAGGGTCAGGAAGGGAGGCCGGGTCTAACACCGCGTGCCCATAGGGACAACAGGTGAACTCCGGTGCATCACAAAGGTTTCCGGTACAACCCCAGAGTACTGCTAGGGGAACCGGTTCTATCCCGGAACTTCGGGTAGGGACACCGGGCGTATCATGGAGGGTCAGGTAGGAAGGGCGGGTCAAATCGCACGCACCCGTAGGAACAGCAGTTGTACCCTGGAGTACCGGTGGAGGTAGTGGTACTACTCCGGAGTACCGATGAGGTTCACGGGTAATACCCCAGAGTACCAGGTGGAAGTACTGGTACTACCCCGGAGCGTCGGGAAGGGGCGCCAGGCCTACCCCGGAGCATCAGGTAGAGATACCAGGCCTACCCTGGAGGGTCAGGAAGGGAGGCCGGGTCTAACACTGCGTGCCCGTAGGGACAACAGGTGAACTCCGGCGCATCACAAAGTTTTCCGGTACAACCCCAGAGTACTGCTAGGGGAACCGGTTCTATCCCGGAATGTTGGGTAGGGACACCGGGCCTATCATGGATGGTCAGGTGGAAGGGTGGGTCAAATTCCACGCACCTGTAGGAACAGCAGTTGTACCACGGCGTACCGCCTGGAGGTACTGGTACTACCCCAGAGTTCGGATGAGGGTTACGGTTCCTACCCCAAAGTTCCCAGTGGGGGTACCAGTACTACCCCGGAGCATCGGGAAGGGGCGCCAGGCCTACCCCGGAGCATCAGGTAGAGATACCAGGCCTACCCTGGAGGGTCAGGAAGGGAGGCCGGGTCTAACACCGCGTGCCCGTAGGGACAACAGGTGAACTCCGGCGCATCACAAAGGTTTCCGGTACAACCCCAGAGTACTGCTAGGGGAACCGGTTCTATCCCGGAATGTTGGGTAGGGACACCGGGCCTATCATGGATGGTCAGGTGGAAGGGTGGGTCAAATTCCACGCACCTGTAGGAACAGCAGTTGTACCACGGCGTACCGCCTGGAGGTACTGGTACTACCCCAGAGTTCGGATGAGGGTTACGGTTCCTACCCCAAAGTTCCCAGTGGGGGTACCAGTACTACCCCGGAGCATCGGGAAGGGGCGCCAGGCCTACCCCGGAGCATCAGGTAGAGATACCAGACCTACCCTGGAAGGTCAGGAAGGGAGTCCGGGTCTAACACCGCGTGCCTGTAGGGACAACAGGTGAACTCCGGCGCATCACAAAGGTTTCCGGTACAACCCCAGAGTACTGCTAGGGGAACCGGTTCTATCCCGGAATGTTGGGTAGGGACACCGGGCCTATCATGGATGGTCAGGTGGAAGGGTGGGTCAAATTTCACGCACCTGTAGGAACAGCAGTTGTACCACGGCGTACCGCCTGGATGTACTGGTACTACCCCAGAGTTCGGATGAGGGTTACGGTTCCTACCCCAAAGTTCCCAGTGGGGGTACCAGTACTACCCCGGAGCATCGGGAAGGGGCACCAGGCCTACCTCGGAGCATCAGGTAGAGATACCAGACCTACCCTGGAGGGTCAGGAAGGGAGGCCGAGTCTAACACCGCGTGCCCATAGGGACAACAGGTGAACTCCGGTGCATCACAAAGGTTTCCGGTACAACCCCAGAGTACTGCTAGGGGAACCGGTTCTATCCCGGAACTTCGGGTAGGGACACCGGGCGTATCATGGAGGGTCAGGTAGGAAGGGCGGGTCAAATCGCACGCACCCGTAGGAACAGCAGTTGTACCCTGGAGTACCGGTGGAGGTAGTGGTACTACTCCGGAGTACCGATGAGGGTCACGGGTAATACCCCAGAGTACCAGGTGGAAGTACTGGTACTACCCCGGAGCATCGGGAAGGGGCACCAGGCCTACCCCGGAGCATCAGGTAGAGATACCAGGCCTACCCTGGAAGGTCAGGAAGGGAGGCCGGGTCTAAAACCGCGTGCCCGTAGGGACAACAGGTGAACTCCGGCGCATCACAAAGGTTTCCGGTACAACCCCAGAGTACTGCTAGGGGAACCGGTTCTATCCCGGAACTTCGGGTAGGGACACCGGGCCTAACACGTAGGGTCAGGTAGGAAGGGCGGGTCAAATCGCACGCACCCGTAGGAACAGCAGTTGTACCCTGGAGTACCGGTGGAGGTAGTGGTACTACTCCGGAGTACCGACGAGGTTCACGGGTAATACCCCAGAGTACCAGGTGGAAGTACTGGTACTACCCCGGAGCGTCGGGAAGGGGCGCCAGGCCTACCCCGGAGCATCAGGTAGAGATACCAGACCTACCCTGGAAGGTCAGGAAGGGAGTCCGGGTCTAACACCGCGTGCCTGTAGGGACAACAGGTGAACTCCGGCGCATCACAAAGGTTTCCGGTACAACCCCAGAGTACTGCTAGGGGAACCGGTTCTATCCCGGAATGTTGGGTAGGGACACCGGGCCTATCATGGATGGTCAGGTGGAAGGGTGGGTCAAATTTCACGCACCTGTAGGAACAGCAGTTGTACCACGGCGTACCGCCTGGAGGTACTGGTACTACCCCAGAGTTCGGATGAGGGTTACGGTTCCTACCCCAAAGTTCCCAGTGGGGGTACCAGTACTACCCCGGAGCATCGGGAAGGGGCGCCAGGCCTACCTCGGAGCATCAGGTAGAGATACCAGGCCTACCCTGGAGGGTCAGGAAGGTAGGCCGGGTCTAACACCGCGTGCCCGTAGGGACAACAGGTGAACTCCGGCGCATCACAAAGGTTTCCGGTACAACCCCAGAGTACTGCTAGGGGAACCGGTTCTATCCCGGAAGTTCGGGTAGGGACACCGGGCCTAACACGGAGGGTCAGGTAGGAAGGGCGGGTCAAATCCCACGCACCTGTAGGAACAGCAGTTGTACCCTGGAGTACCGGTGGAGGTAGTGGTACTACTCCGGAGTACCGACGAGGGTCACGGGTAATACCCCAGAGTACCAGGTGGAAGTACTGGTACTACCCCAGAGCATCGGGAAGGGGCGGCAGGCCTACCCCGGAGCATCAGGTAGAGATACCAGGCCTACCCTGGAGGGTCAGGAAGGGAGGCCGGGTCTAACACCGCGTGCCCGTAGGGACAACAGGTGAACTCCGGCGCATCACAAAGGTTTCCGGTACAACCCCAGAGTACTGCTAGGGGAACCGGTTCTATCCCGGAAGTTCGGGTAGGGACACCGGGCCTAACACGGAGGGTCAGGTAGGAAGGGCGGGTCAAATCCCACGCACCCGTAGGAACAGCAGTTGCACCCTGGAGTACCGGTGGAGGTAGTGGTACTACTCCAGAGTACCGACGAGGGTCACGGGTAATACCCCAAAGTACCGGGTGGGGGTACTGGTACTACCCTGGAGCGTCGGGAAGGGGCGCCAGGCCTACCCCGGAGCATCAGGTAGAGATACCAGGCCTACCCTGGAGGGTCAGGAAGGGAGGCCGGGTCTAACACCGCGTGCCCGTAGGGACAACAGGTGAACTCCGGCGCATCACAAAGGTTTCCGGTACAACCCCAGAGTACTGCTAGGGGAACCGGTTCTATCCCGGAATGTTGGGTAGGGACACCGGGCCTATCATGGATGGTCAGGTGGAAGGGTGGGTCAAATTCCACGCACCTGTAGGAACAGCAGTTGTACCACGGCGTACCGCCTGGAGGTACTGGTACTACCCCAGAGTTCGGATGAGGGTTACGGTTCCTACCCCAAAGTTCCCAGTGGGGGTACCAGTACTACTCCGGAGCATCGGGAAGGGGCGCCAGGCCTACCCCGGAGCATCAGGTAGAGATACCAGGCCTACCCTGGAAGGTCAGGAAGGGAGGCCGGGTCTAACACCGCGTGCCCGTAGGGACAACAGGTGAACTCCGGCGCATCACAAAGGTTTCCGGTATAACCCCAGAGTACTGCTAGGTGAACCGGTTCTATCCCGGAATGTTGGGTAGGGACACCGGGCCTATCATGGATGGTCAGGTGGAAGGGTGGGTCAAATTCCACGCACCTGTAGGAACAGCAGTTGTACCACGGCGTACCGCCTGGAGGTACTGGTACTACCCCAGAGTTCGGATGAGGGTTACGGTTCCTACCCCAAAGTTCCCAGTGGGGGTACCAGTACTACCCCGGAGCATCGGGAAGGGGCGCCAGGCCTACCCCGGAGCATCAGGTAGAGATACCAGACCTACCCTGGAAGGTCAGGAAGGGAGGCCGGGTCTAACACCGCGTGCCTGTAGGGACAACAGGTGAACTCCGGCGCATCACAAAGGTTTCCGGTACAACCCCAGAGTACTGCTAGGGGAACCGGTTCTATCCCGGAATGTTGGGTAGGGACACCGGGCCTATCATGGATGGTCAGGTGGAAGGGTGGGTCAAATTTCACGCACCTGTAGGAACAGCAGTTGTACCACGGCGTACCGCCTGGAGGTACTGGTACTACCCCAGAGTTCGGATGAGGGTTACGGTTCCTACCCCAAAGTTCCCAGTGGGGGTACCAGTACTACCCCGGAGCATCGGGAAGGGGCGCCAGGCCTACCTCGGAGCATCAGGTAGAGATACCAGGCCTACCCTGGAGGGTCAGGAAGGGAGGCCGAGTCTAACACCGCGTGGCCATAGGGACAACAGGTGAACTCCGGTGCATCACAAAGGTTTCCGGTACAACCCCAGAGTACTGCTAGGGGAACCGGTTCTATCCCGGAACTTCGGGTAGGGACACCGGGCGTATCATGGAGGGTCAGGTAGGAAGGGCGGGTCAAATCGCACGCACCCGTAGGAACAGCAGTTGTACCCTGGAGTACCGGTGGAGGTAGTGGTACTACTCCGGAGTACCGATGAGGGTCACGGGTAATACCCCAGAGTACCAGGTGGAAGTACTGGTACTACCCCGGAGCATCGGGAAGGGGCACCAGGCCTACCCCGGAGCATCAGGTAGAGATACCAGGCCTACCCTGGAAGGTCAGGAAGGGAGGCCGGGTCTAACACCGCGTGCCCGTAGGGACAACAGGTGAACTCCGGCGCATCACAAAGGTTTCCGGTACAACCCCAGAGTACTGCTAGGGGAACCGGTTCTATCCCGGAACTTCGGGTAGGGACACCGGGCCTAACACGTAGGGTCAGGTAGGAAGGGCGGGTCAAATCGCACGCACCCGTAGGAACAGCAGTTGCACCCTGGAGTACCGGTGGAGGTAGTGGTACTACTCCGGAGTACCGACGAGGGTCACGGGTA
Source organism: Buteo buteo (assembly GCF_964188355.1). Lineage (NCBI taxonomy): Eukaryota > Metazoa > Chordata > Aves > Accipitriformes > Accipitridae > Buteo > Buteo buteo. The sequence goes on along the minus strand of NW_027439207.1, from coordinate 675,831 downwards.
ATACCCCAGAGTACCGGGTGGGGGTACTGGTACTACCCCGGAGCGTCGGGAAGGGGCGCCAGGCCTACCCCGGAGCATCAGGTAGAGATACCAGGCCTACCCTGGAGGGTCAGGAAGGGAGGCCGGGTCTAACACCGCGTGCCCGTAGGGACAACAGGTGAACTCCGGCGCATCACAAAGGTTTCCGGTACAACCCCAGAGTACTGCTAGGGGAACCGGTTCTATCCCGGAATGTTGGGTAGGGACACCGGGCCTATCATGGATGGTCAGGTGGAAGGGTGGGTCAAATTCCACGCACCTGTAGGAACAGCAGTTGTACCACGGCGTACCGCCTGGAGGTACTGGTACTACCCCAGAGTTCGGATGAGGGTTACGGTTCCTACCCCAAAGTTCCCAGTGGGGGTACCAGTACTACTCCGGAGCATCGGGAAGGGGCACCAGGCCTACCCCGGAGCATCAGGTAGAGATACCAGGCCTACCCTGGAAGGTCAGGAAGGGAGGCCGGGTCTAACACCGCGTGCCCGTAGGGACAACAGGTGAACTCCGGCGCATCACAAAGGTTTCCGGTATAACCCCAGAGTACTGCTAGGTGAACCGGTTCTATCCCGGAATGTTGGGTAGGGACACCGGGCCTATCATGGATGGTCAGGTGGAAGGGTGGGTCAAATTCCACGCACCTGTAGGAACAGCAGTTGTACCACGGCGTACCGCCTGGAGGTACTGGTACTACCCCAGAGTTCGGATGAGGGTTACGGTTCCTACCCCAAAGTTCCCAGTGGGGGTACCAGTACTACCCCGGAGCATCGGGAAGGGGCGCCAGGCCTACCCCGGAGCATCAGGTAGAGATACCAGACCTACCCTGGAAGGTCAGGAAGGGAGGCCGGGTCTAACACCGCGTGCCCGTAGGGACAACAGGTGAACTCCGGCGCATCACAAAGGTTTCCGGTACAACCCCAGAGTACTGCTAGGGGAACCGGTTCTATCCCGGAAGTTCGGGTAGGGACACCGGGCCTAACATGGAGGGTCAGGTAGGAAGGGCGGGTCAAATCCCACGCACCCGTAGGAACAGCAGTTGCACCCTGGAGTACCGGTGGAGGTAGTGGTACTACTCCGGAGTACCGACGAGGGTCACGGGTAATACCCCAGAGTACCGGGTGGAAGTACTGGTACTACCCCGGAGCGTCGGGAAGGGGCGCCAGGCCTACCCCGGAGCATCAGGTAGAGATACCAGGCCTACCCTGGAGGGTCAGGAAGGGAGGCCGGGTCTCACACCGCATGCCGGTAGGGACAACAGGTGAACTCCGGCGCATCACAAAGGTTTCCGGTACAACCCCAGAGTACTGCTAGGGGAACCGGTTCTATCCCGGAAGTTCGGGTAGGGACACCGGGCCTAACACGGAGGGTCAGGTAGGAAGGGCGGGTCAAATCCCACGCACCCGTAGGAACAGCAGTTGTACCCTGGAGTACCGGTGGAGGTAGTGGTACTACTCCGGAGTACCGACGAGGGTCACGGGTAATACCCCAGAGTACCGGGTGGGGGTACTGGTACTACCCCGGAGCGTCGGGAAGGGGCGCCAGGCCTACCCCGGAGCATCAGGTAGAGATACCAGGCCTACCCTGGAGGGTCAGGAAGGGAGGCCGGGTCTAACACCGCGTGCCCGTAGGGACAACAGGTGAACTCCGGCGCATCACAAAGGTTTCCGGTACAACCCCAGAGTACTGCTAGGGGAACCGGTTCTATCCCGGAATGTTGGGTAGGGACACCGGGCCTATCATGGATGGTCAGGTGGAAGGGTGGGTCAAATTCCACGCACCTGTAGGAACAGCAGTTGTACCACGGCGTACCGCCTGGAGGTACTGGTACTACCCCAGAGTTCGGATGAGGGTTACGGTTCCTACCCCAAAGTTCCCAGTGGGGGTACCAGTACTACCCCGGAGCATCGGGAAGGGGCGCCAGGCCTACCTCGGAGCATCAGGTAGAGATACCAGACCTACCCTGGAGGGTCAGGAAGGGAGGCCGGGTCTAACACCGCGTGCCCATAGGGACAACAGGTGAACTCCGGTGCATCACAAAGGTTTCCGGTACAACCCCAGAGTACTGCTAGGGGAACCGGTTCTATCCCGGAACTTCGGGTAGGGACACCGGGCGTATCATGGAGGGTCAGGTAGGAAGGGCGGGTCAAATCGCACGCACCCGTAGGAACAGCAGTTGTACCCTGGAGTACCGGTGGAGGTAGTGGTACTACTCCGGAGTACCGATGAGGTTCACGGGTAATACCCCAGAGTACCAGGTGGAAGTACTGGTACTACCCCGGAGCGTCGGGAAGGGGCGCCAGGCCTACCCCGGAGCATCAGGTAGAGATACCAGGCCTACCCTGGAGGGTCAGGAAGGGAGGCCGGGTCTAACACTGCGTGCCCGTAGGGACAACAGGTGAACTCCGGCGCATCACAAAGTTTTCCGGTACAACCCCAGAGTACTGCTAGGGGAACCGGTTCTATCCCGGAATGTTGGGTAGGGACACCGGGCCTATCATGGATGGTCAGGTGGAAGGGTGGGTCAAATTCCACGCACCTGTAGGAACAGCAGTTGTACCACGGCGTACCGCCTGGAGGTACTGGTACTACCCCAGAGTTCGGATGAGGGTTACGGTTCCTACCCCAAAGTTCCCAGTGGGGGTACCAGTACTACCCCGGAGCATCGGGAAGGGGCGCCAGGCCTACCCCGGAGCATCAGGTAGAGATACCAGGCCTACCCTGGAGGGTCAGGAAGGGAGGCCGGGTCTAACACCGCGTGCCCGTAGGGACAACAGGTGAACTCCGGCGCATCACAAAGGTTTCCGGTACAACCCCAGAGTACTGCTAGGGGAACCGGTTCTATCCCGGAATGTTGGGTAGGGACACCGGGCCTATCATGGATGGTCAGGTGGAAGGGTGGGTCAAATTCCACGCACCTGTAGGAACAGCAGTTGTACCACGGCGTACCGCCTGGAGGTACTGGTACTACCCCAGAGTTCGGATGAGGGTTACGGTTCCTACCCCAAAGTTCCCAGTGGGGGTACCAGTACTACCCCGGAGCATCGGGAAGGGGCGCCAGGCCTACCCCGGAGCATCAGGTAGAGATACCAGACCTACCCTGGAAGGTCAGGAAGGGAGTCCGGGTCTAACACCGCGTGCCTGTAGGGACAACAGGTGAACTCCGGCGCATCACAAAGGTTTCCGGTACAACCCCAGAGTACTGCTAGGGGAACCGGTTCTATCCCGGAATGTTGGGTAGGGACACCGGGCCTATCATGGATGGTCAGGTGGAAGGGTGGGTCAAATTTCACGCACCTGTAGGAACAGCAGTTGTACCACGGCGTACCGCCTGGATGTACTGGTACTACCCCAGAGTTCGGATGAGGGTTACGGTTCCTACCCCAAAGTTCCCAGTGGGGGTACCAGTACTACCCCGGAGCATCGGGAAGGGGCACCAGGCCTACCTCGGAGCATCAGGTAGAGATACCAGACCTACCCTGGAGGGTCAGGAAGGGAGGCCGAGTCTAACACCGCGTGCCCATAGGGACAACAGGTGAACTCCGGTGCATCACAAAGGTTTCCGGTACAACCCCAGAGTACTGCTAGGGGAACCGGTTCTATCCCGGAACTTCGGGTAGGGACACCGGGCGTATCATGGAGGGTCAGGTAGGAAGGGCGGGTCAAATCGCACGCACCCGTAGGAACAGCAGTTGTACCCTGGAGTACCGGTGGAGGTAGTGGTACTACTCCGGAGTACCGATGAGGGTCACGGGTAATACCCCAGAGTACCAGGTGGAAGTACTGGTACTACCCCGGAGCATCGGGAAGGGGCACCAGGCCTACCCCGGAGCATCAGGTAGAGATACCAGGCCTACCCTGGAAGGTCAGGAAGGGAGGCCGGGTCTAAAACCGCGTGCCCGTAGGGACAACAGGTGAACTCCGGCGCATCACAAAGGTTTCCGGTACAACCCCAGAGTACTGCTAGGGGAACCGGTTCTATCCCGGAACTTCGGGTAGGGACACCGGGCCTAACACGTAGGGTCAGGTAGGAAGGGCGGGTCAAATCGCACGCACCCGTAGGAACAGCAGTTGTACCCTGGAGTACCGGTGGAGGTAGTGGTACTACTCCGGAGTACCGACGAGGTTCACGGGTAATACCCCAGAGTACCAGGTGGAAGTACTGGTACTACCCCGGAGCGTCGGGAAGGGGCGCCAGGCCTACCCCGGAGCATCAGGTAGAGATACCAGACCTACCCTGGAAGGTCAGGAAGGGAGTCCGGGTCTAACACCGCGTGCCTGTAGGGACAACAGGTGAACTCCGGCGCATCACAAAGGTTTCCGGTACAACCCCAGAGTACTGCTAGGGGAACCGGTTCTATCCCGGAATGTTGGGTAGGGACACCGGGCCTATCATGGATGGTCAGGTGGAAGGGTGGGTCAAATTTCACGCACCTGTAGGAACAGCAGTTGTACCACGGCGTACCGCCTGGAGGTACTGGTACTACCCCAGAGTTCGGATGAGGGTTACGGTTCCTACCCCAAAGTTCCCAGTGGGGGTACCAGTACTACCCCGGAGCATCGGGAAGGGGCGCCAGGCCTACCTCGGAGCATCAGGTAGAGATACCAGGCCTACCCTGGAGGGTCAGGAAGGTAGGCCGGGTCTAACACCGCGTGCCCGTAGGGACAACAGGTGAACTCCGGCGCATCACAAAGGTTTCCGGTACAACCCCAGAGTACTGCTAGGGGAACCGGTTCTATCCCGGAAGTTCGGGTAGGGACACCGGGCCTAACACGGAGGGTCAGGTAGGAAGGGCGGGTCAAATCCCACGCACCTGTAGGAACAGCAGTTGTACCCTGGAGTACCGGTGGAGGTAGTGGTACTACTCCGGAGTACCGACGAGGGTCACGGGTAATACCCCAGAGTACCAGGTGGAAGTACTGGTACTACCCCAGAGCATCGGGAAGGGGCGGCAGGCCTACCCCGGAGCATCAGGTAGAGATACCAGGCCTACCCTGGAGGGTCAGGAAGGGAGGCCGGGTCTAACACCGCGTGCCCGTAGGGACAACAGGTGAACTCCGGCGCATCACAAAGGTTTCCGGTACAACCCCAGAGTACTGCTAGGGGAACCGGTTCTATCCCGGAAGTTCGGGTAGGGACACCGGGCCTAACACGGAGGGTCAGGTAGGAAGGGCGGGTCAAATCCCACGCACCCGTAGGAACAGCAGTTGCACCCTGGAGTACCGGTGGAGGTAGTGGTACTACTCCAGAGTACCGACGAGGGTCACGGGTAATACCCCAAAGTACCGGGTGGGGGTACTGGTACTACCCTGGAGCGTCGGGAAGGGGCGCCAGGCCTACCCCGGAGCATCAGGTAGAGATACCAGGCCTACCCTGGAGGGTCAGGAAGGGAGGCCGGGTCTAACACCGCGTGCCCGTAGGGACAACAGGTGAACTCCGGCGCATCACAAAGGTTTCCGGTACAACCCCAGAGTACTGCTAGGGGAACCGGTTCTATCCCGGAATGTTGGGTAGGGACACCGGGCCTATCATGGATGGTCAGGTGGAAGGGTGGGTCAAATTCCACGCACCTGTAGGAACAGCAGTTGTACCACGGCGTACCGCCTGGAGGTACTGGTACTACCCCAGAGTTCGGATGAGGGTTACGGTTCCTACCCCAAAGTTCCCAGTGGGGGTACCAGTACTACTCCGGAGCATCGGGAAGGGGCGCCAGGCCTACCCCGGAGCATCAGGTAGAGATACCAGGCCTACCCTGGAAGGTCAGGAAGGGAGGCCGGGTCTAACACCGCGTGCCCGTAGGGACAACAGGTGAACTCCGGCGCATCACAAAGGTTTCCGGTATAACCCCAGAGTACTGCTAGGTGAACCGGTTCTATCCCGGAATGTTGGGTAGGGACACCGGGCCTATCATGGATGGTCAGGTGGAAGGGTGGGTCAAATTCCACGCACCTGTAGGAACAGCAGTTGTACCACGGCGTACCGCCTGGAGGTACTGGTACTACCCCAGAGTTCGGATGAGGGTTACGGTTCCTACCCCAAAGTTCCCAGTGGGGGTACCAGTACTACCCCGGAGCATCGGGAAGGGGCGCCAGGCCTACCCCGGAGCATCAGGTAGAGATACCAGACCTACCCTGGAAGGTCAGGAAGGGAGGCCGGGTCTAACACCGCGTGCCTGTAGGGACAACAGGTGAACTCCGGCGCATCACAAAGGTTTCCGGTACAACCCCAGAGTACTGCTAGGGGAACCGGTTCTATCCCGGAAGTTCGGGTAGGGACACCGGGCCTAACATGGAGGGTCAGGTAGGAAGGGCGGGTCAAATCCCACGCACCCGTAGGAACAGCAGTTGCACCCTGGAGTACCGGTGGAGGTAGTGGTACTACTCCGGAGTACCGACGAGGGTCACGGGTAATACCCCAGAGTACCGGGTGGAAGTACTGGTACTACCCCGGAGCGTCGGGAAGGGGCGCCAGGCCTACCCCGGAGCATCAGGTAGAGATACCAGGCCTACCCTGGAGGGTCAGGAAGGGAGGCCGGGTCTCACACCGCGTGCCGGTAGGGACAACAGGTGAAATCCGGCGCATCACAAAGGTTTCCGGTACAACCCCAGAGTACTGCTAGGGGAACCGGTTCTATCCCGGAAGTTCGGGTAGGGACACCGGGCCTAACACGGAGGGTCAGGTAGGAAGGGCGGGTCAAATCCCACGCACCCGTAGGAACAGCAGTTGTACCCTGGAGTACCGGTGGAGGTAGTGGTACTACTCCGGAGTACCGACGAGGGTCACGGGTAATACCCCAGAGTACCGGGTGGGGGTACTGGTACTACCCCGGAGCGTCGGGAAGGGGCGCCAGGCCTACCCCGGAGCATCAGGTAGAGATACCAGGCCTACCCTGGAGGGTCAGGAAGGGAGGCCGGGTCTAACACCGCGTGCCCGTAGGGACAACAGGTGAACTCCGGCGCATCACAAAGGTTTCCGGTACAACCCCAGAGTACTGCTAGGGGAACCGGTTCTATCCCGGAATGTTGGGTAGGGACACCGGGCCTATCATGGATGGTCAGGTGGAAGGGTGGGTCAAATTCCACGCACCTGTAGGAACAGCAGTTGTACCACGGCGTACCGCCTGGAGGTACTGGTACTACCCCAGAGTTCGGATGAGGGTTACGGTTCCTACCCCAAAGTTCCCAGTGGGGGTACCAGTACTACCCCGGAGCATCGGGAAGGGGCGCCAGGCCTACCTCGGAGCATCAGGTAGAGATACCAGACCTACCCTGGAGGGTCAGGAAGGGAGGCCGGGTCTAACACCGCGTGCCCATAGGGACAACAGGTGAACTCCGGTGCATCACAAAGGTTTCCGGTACAACCCCAGAGTACTGCTAGGGGAACCGGTTCTATCCCGGAACTTCGGGTAGGGACACCGGGCGTATCATGGAGGGTCAGGTAGGAAGGGCGGGTCAAATCGCACGCACCCGTAGGAACAGCAGTTGTACCCTGGAGTACCGGTGGAGGTAGTGGTACTACTCCGGAGTACCGATGAGGGTCACGGGTAATACCCCAGAGTACCAGGTGGAAGTACTGGTACTACCCCGGAGCGTCGGGAAGGGGCGCCAGGCCTACCCCGGAGCATCAGGTAGAGATACCAGGCCTACCCTGGAGGGTCAGGAAGGGAGGCCGGGTCTAACACCGCGTGCCCGTAGGGACAACAGGTGAACTCCGGCGCATCACAAAGTTTTCCGGTACAACCCCAGAGTACTGCTAGGGGAACCGGTTCTATCCCGGAATGTTGGGTAGGGACACCGGGCCTATCATGGATGGTCAGGTGGAAGGGTGGGTCAAATTCCACGCACCTGTAGGAACAGCAGTTGTACCACGGCGTACCGCCTGGAGGTACTGGTACTACCCCAGAGTTCGGATGAGGGTTACGGTTCCTACCCCAAAGTTCCCAGTGGGGGTACCAGTACTACCCCGGAGCATCGGGAAGGGGCGCCAGGCCTACCCCGGAGCATCAGGTAGAGATACCAGGCCTACCCTGGAGGGTCAGGAAGGGAGGCCGGGTCTAACACCGCGTGCCCGTAGGGACAACAGGTGAACTCCGGCGCATCACAAAGGTTTCCGGTACAACCCCAGAGTACTGCTAGGGGAACCGGTTCTATCCCGGAATGTTGGGTAGGGACACCGGGCCTATCATGGATGGTCAGGTGGAAGGGTGGGTCAAATTCCACGCACCTGTAGGAACAGCAGTTGTACCACGGCGTACCGCCTGGAGGTACTGGTACTACCCCAGAGTTCGGATGAGGGTTACGGTTCCTACCCCAAAGTTCCCAGTGGGGGTACCAGTACTACCCCGGAGCATCGGGAAGGGGCGCCAGGCCTACCCCGGAGCATCAGGTAGAGATACCAGACCTACCCTGGAAGGTCAGGAAGGGAGTCCGGGTCTAACACCGCGTGCCTGTAGGGACAACAGGTGAACTCCGGCGCATCACAAAGGTTTCCGGTACAACCCCAGAGTACTGCTAGGGGAACCGGTTCTATCCCGGAATGTTGGGTAGGGACACCGGGCCTATCATGGATGGTCAGGTGGAAGGGTGGGTCAAATTTCACGCACCTGTAGGAACAGCAGTTGTACCACGGCGTACCGCCTGGAGGTACTGGTACTACCCCAGAGTTCGGATGAGGGTTACGGTTCCTACCCCAAAGTTCCCAGTGGGGGTACCAGTACTACCCCGGAGCATCGGGAAGGGGCACCAGGCCTACCTCGGAGCATCAGGTAGAGATACCAGACCTACCCTGGAGGGTCAGGAAGGGAGGCCGAGTCTAACACCGCGTGCCCATAGGGACAACAGGTGAACTCCGGCGCATCACAAAGGTTTCCGGTACAACCCCAGAGTACTGCTAGGGGAACCGGTTCTATCCCGGAACTTCGGGTAGGGACACCGGGCCTAACACGGAGGGTCAGGTAGGAAGGGCGGGTCAAATCCCACGCACCCGTAGGAACAGCAGTTGCACCCTGGAGTACCGGTGGAGGTAGTGGTACTACTCCGGAGTACCGACGAGGGTCACGGGTAATACCCCAGAGTACCAGGTGGAAGTACTGGTACTACCCCAGAGCATCGGGAAGGGGCGGCAGGCCTACCCCGGAGCATCAGGTAGAGATACCAGGCCTACCCTGGAGGGTCAGGAAGGGAGGCCGGGTCTCACACCGCGTGCCCATAGGGACAACAGGTGAACTCCGGCGCATCACAAAGGTTTCCGGTACAACCCCAGAGTACTGCTAGGGGAACCGGTTCTATCCCGGAAGTTCGGGTAGGGACACCGGGCCTAACACGGAGGGTCAGGTAGGAAGGGCGGGTCAAATCCCACGCACCCGTAGGAACAGCAGTTGCACCCTGGAGTACCGGTGGAGGTAGTGGTACTACTCCGGAGTACCGACGAGGGTCACGGGTAATACCCCAGAGTACCGGGTGGGGGTACTGGTACTACCCCGGAGCGTCGGGAAGGGGCGCCAGGCCTACCCCGGAGCATCAGGTAGAGATACCAGGCCTACCCTGGAGGGTCAGGAAGGGAGGCCGGGTCTAACACCGCGTGCCCGTAGGGACAACAGGTGAACTCCGGCGCATCACAAAGGTTTCCGGTACAACCCCAGAGTACTGCTAGGGGAACCGGTTCTATCCCGGAATGTTGGGTAGGGACACCGGGCCTATCATGGATGGTCAGGTGGAAGGGTGGGTCAAATTCCACGCACCTGTAGGAACAGCAGTTGTACCACGGCGTACCGCCTGGAGGTACTGGTACTACCCCAGAGTTCGGATGAGGGTTACGGTTCCTACCCCAAAGTTCCCAGTGGGGGTACCAGTACTACTCCGGAGCATCGGGAAGGGGCGCCAGGCCTACCCCGGAGCATCAGGTAGAGATACCAGGCCTACCCTGGAAGGTCAGGAAGGGAGGCCGGGTCTAACACCGCGTGCCCGTAGGGACAACAGGTGAACTCCGGCGCATCACAAAGGTTTCCGGTATAACCCCAGAGTACTGCTAGGTGAACCGGTTCTATCCCGGAATGTTGGGTAGGGACACCGGGCCTATCATGGATGGTCAGGTGGAAGGGTGGGTCAAATTCCACGCACCTGTAGGAACAGCAGTTGTACCACGGCGTACCGCCTGGAGGTACTGGTACTACCCCAGAGTTCGGATGAGGGTTACGGTTCCTACCCCAAAGTTCCCAGTGGGGGTACCAGTACTACCCCGGAGCATCGGGAAGGGGCGCCAGGCCTACCCCGGAGCATCAGGTAGAGATACCAGACCTACCCTGGAAGGTCAGGAAGGGAGGCCGGGTCTAACACCGCGTGCCCGTAGGGACAACAGGTGAACTCCGGCGCATCACAAAGGTTTCCGGTACAACCCCAGAGTACTGCTAGGGGAACCGGTTCTATCCCGGAAGTTCGGGTAGGGACACCGGGCCTAACATGGAGGGTCAGGTAGGAAGGGCGGGTCAAATCCCACGCACCCGTAGGAACAGCAGTTGCACCCTGGAGTACCGGTGGAGGTAGTGGTACTACTCCGGAGTACCGACGAGGGTCACGGGTAATACCCCAGAGTACCGGGTGGAAGTACTGGTACTACCCCGGAGCGTCGGGAAGGGGCGCCAGGCCTACCCCGGAGCATCAGGTAGAGATACCAGGCCTACCCTGGAGGGTCAGGAAGGGAGGCCGGGTCTCACACCGCGTGCCGGTAGGGACAACAGGTGAAATCCGGCGCATCACAAAGGTTTCCGGTACAACCCCAGAGTACTGCTAGGGGAACCGGTTCTATCCCGGAAGTTCGGGTAGGGACACCGGGCCTAACACGGAGGGTCAGGTAGGAAGGGCGGGTCAAATCCCACGCACCCGTAGGAACAGCAGTTGTACCCTGGAGTACCGGTGGAGGTAGTGGTACTACTCCGGAGTACCGACGAGGGTCACGGGTAATACCCCAGAGTACCGGGTGGGGGTACTGGTACTACCCCGGAGCGTCGGGAAGGGGCGCCAGGCCTACCCCGGAGCATCAGGTAGAGATACCAGGCCTACCCTGGAGGGTCAGGAAGGGAGGCCGGGTCTAACACCGCGTGCCCGTAGGGACAACAGGTGAACTCCGGCGCATCACAAAGGTTTCCGGTACAACCCCAGAGTACTGCTAGGGGAACCGGTTCTATCCCGGAATGTTGGGTAGGGACACCGGGCCTATCATGGATGGTCAGGTGGAAGGGTGGGTCAAATTCCACGCACCTGTAGGAACAGCAGTTGTACCACGGCGTACCGCCTGGAGGTACTGGTACTACCCCAGAGTTCGGATGAGGGTTACGGTTCCTACCCCAAAGTTCCCAGTGGGGGTACCAGTACTACCCCGGAGCATCGGGAAGGGGCACCAGGCCTACCTCGGAGCATCAGGTAGAGATACCAGACCTACCCTGGAGGGTCAGGAAGGGAGGCCGAGTCTAACACCGCGTGCCCATAGGGACAACAGGTGAACTCCGGTGCATCACAAAGGTTTCCGGTACAACCCCAGAGTACTGCTAGGGGAACCGGTTCTATCCCGGAACTTCGGGTAGGGACACCGGGCGTATCATGGAGGGTCAGGTAGGAAGGGCGGGTCAAATCGCACGCACCCGTAGGAACAGCAGTTGTACCCTGGAGTACCGGTGGAGGTAGTGGTACTACTCCGGAGTACCGATGAGGGTCACGGGTAATACCCCAGAGTACCAGGTGGAAGTACTGGTACTACCCCGGAGCATCGGGAAGGGGCACCAGGCCTACCCCGGAGCATCAGGTAGAGATACCAGGCCTACCCTGGAAGGTCAGGAAGGGAGGCCGGGTCTAACACCGCGTGCCCGTAGGGACAACAGGTGAACTCCGGCGCATCACAAAGGTTTCCGGTACAACCCCAGAGTACTGCTAGGGGAACCGGTTCTATCCCGGAACTTCGGGTAGGGACACCGGGCCTAACACGTAGGGTCAGGTAGGAAGGGCGGGTCAAATCGCACGCACCCGTAGGAACAGCAGTTGTACCCTGGAGTACCGGTGGAGGTAGTGGTACTACTCCGGAGTACCGACGAGGTTCACGGGTAATACCCCAGAGTACCAGGTGGAAGTACTGGTACTACCCCGGAGCGTCGGGAAGGGGCGCCAGGCCTACCCCGGAGCATCAGGTAGAGATACCAGACCTACCCTGGAAGGTCAGGAAGGGAGTCCGGGTCTAACACCGCGTGCCTGTAGGGACAACAGGTGAACTCCGGCGCATCACAAAGGTTTCCGGTACAACCCCAGAGTACTGCTAGGGGAACCGGTTCTATCCCGGAATGTTGGGTAGGGACACCGGGCCTATCATGGATGGTCAGGTGGAAGGGTGGGTCAAATTTCACGCACCTGTAGGAACAGCAGTTGTACCACGGCGTACCGCCTGGAGGTACTGGTACTACCCCAGAGTTCGGATGAGGGTTACGGTTCCTACCCCAAAGTTCCCAGTGGGGGTACCAGTACTAACCCGGAGCATCGGGAAGGGGCGCCAGGCCTACCTCGGAGCATCAGGTAGAGATACCAGGCCTACCCTGGAGGGTCAGGAAGGGAGGCCGGGTCTAACACCGCGTGCCCGTAGGGACAACAGGTGAACTCCGGCGCATCACAAAGGTTTCCGGTACAACCCCAGAGTACTGCTAGGGGAACCGGTTCTATCCCGGAAGTTCGGGTAGGGACACCGGGCCTAACACGGAGGGTCAGGTAGGAAGGGCGGGTCAAATCCCACGCACCTGTAGGAACAGCAGTTGTACCCTGGAGTACCGGTGGAGGTAGTGGTACTACTCCGGAGTACCGACGAGGGTCACGGGTAATACCCCAGAGTACCAGGTGGAAGTACTGGTACTACCCCAGAGCATCGGGAAGGGGCGGCAGGCCTACCCCGGAGCATCAGGTAGAGATACCAGGCCTACCCTGGAGGGTCAGGAAGGGAGGCCGGGTCTAACACCGCGTGCCCGTAGGGACAACAGGTGAACTCCGGCGCATCACAAAGGTTTCCGGTACAACCCCAGAGTACTGCTAGGGGAACCGGTTCTATCCCGGAAGTTCGGGTAGGGACACCGGGCCTAACACGGAGGGTCAGGTAGGAAGGGCGGGTCAAATCCCACGCACCCGTAGGAACAGCAGTTGCACCCTGGAGTACCGGTGGAGGTAGTGGTACTACTCCAGAGTACCGACGAGGGTCACGGGTAATACCCCAGAGTACCGGGTGGGGGTACTGGTACTACCCCGGAGCGTCGGGAAGGGGCGCCAGGCCTACCCCGGAGCATCAGGTAGAGATACCAGGCCTACCCTGGAGGGTCAGGAAGGGAGGCCGGGTCTAACACCGCGTGCCCGTAGGGACAACAGGTGAACTCCGGCGCATCACAAAGGTTTCCGGTACAACCCCAGAGTACTGCTAGGGGAACCGGTTCTATCCCGGAATGTTGGGTAGGGACACCGGGCCTATCATGGATGGTCAGGTGGAAGGGTGGGTCAAATTCCACGCACCTGTAGGAACAGCAGTTGTACCACGGCGTACCGCCTGGAGGTACTGGTACTACCCCAGAGTTCGGATGAGGGTTACGGTTCCTACCCCAAAGTTCCCAGTGGGGGTACCAGTACTACCCCGGAGCATCGGGAAGGGGCGCCAGGCCTACCCCGGAGCATCAGGTAGAGATACCAGGCCTACCCTGGAAGGTCAGGAAGGGAGGCCGGGTCTAACACCGTGTGCCCGTAGGGACAACAGGTGAACTCCGGCGCATCACAAAGGTTTCCGGTACAACCCCAGAGTACTGCTAGGGGAACCGGTTCTATCCCGGAATGTTGGGTAGGGACACCGGGCCTATCATGGATGGTCAGGTGGAAGGGTGGGTCAAATTCCACGCACCTGTAGGAACAGCAGTTGTACCACGGCGTACCGCCTGGAGGTACTGGTACTACGCCAGAGTTCGGATGAGGGTTACGGTTCCTACCCCAAAGTTCCCAGTGGGGGTACCAGTACTACCCCGGAGCATCGGGAAGGGGCACCAGGCCTACCCCGGAGCATCAGGTAGAGATACCAGACCTACCCTGGAAGGTCAGGAAGGGAGGCCGGGTCTAACACCGCGTGCCCGTAGGGACAACAGGTGAACTCCGGCGCATCACAAAGGTTTCCGGTACAACCCCAGAGTACTGCTAGGGGAACCGGTTCTATCCCGGAACTTCGGGTAGGGACACCGGGCCTAACACGGAGGGTCAGGTAAGAAGGGCGGGTCAAATCCCACGCACCCGTAGGAACAGCAGTTGCACCCTGGAGTACCGGTGGAGGTAGTGGTACTACTCCGGAGTACCGACGAGGGTCACGGGTAATACCCCAGAGTACCAGGTGGAAGTACTGGTACTACCCCGGAGCATCGGGAAGGGGCGCCAGGCCTACCCCGGAGCATCAGGTAGAGATACCAGGCCTACCCTGGAGGGTCAGGAAGGGAGGCCGGGTCTCACACCACGTGCCGGTAGGGACAACAGGTGAACTCCGGCGCATCACAAAGGTTTCCGGTACAACCCCAGAGTACTGCTAGGGGAACCGGTTCTATCCCGGAACTTTGGGTAGGGACACCGGGCCTAACACGGAGGGTCAGGTAGGAAGGGCGGGTCAAATCCCACACAACCGTAGGAACAGCAGTTGTACCCTGGAGTACCGGTGGAGGTAGTGGTACTACTCCGGAGTACCGACGAGGGTCACGGGTAATACCCCAAAGTTCCGAGTGGGGGTACCATTACTACCCCGGAGCGTCGGGAAGGGGCGCCAGGCCTACCCCGGAGCATCAGGTAGAGATACCAGGCCTACCCTGGAGGGTCAGGAAGGGAGGCCGGGTCTAACACCGCGTGCCCGTAGGGACAACAGGTGAACTCCGGCGCATCACAAAGGTTTCCGGTACAACCCCAGAGTACTGCTAGGGGAACCGGTTCTATCCCGGAACTTCGGGTAGGGACACCGGGCCTAACACGGAGGGTCAGGTGGAAGGGCGGGTCAAATCCCACGCACCCGTAGGAACAGCAGTTGTACCCTGGAGTACCGGTGGAGGTAGTGGTACTACTCCGGAGTACCGATGAGGTTCACGGGTAATACCCCAGAGTACCAGGTGGAAGTACTGGTACTACCCCGGAGCATCGGTAAGGGGTACCAGGCGTACCCCGGAGCATCAGGTAGAGATACCAGGCCTACCCTGGAAGGTCAGGAAGGGAGTCCGGGTCTAACACCGCGTGCCTGTAGGGACAACAGGTGAACTCCGGCGCATCACAAAGGTTTCCGGTACAACCCCAGAGTACTGCTAGGGGAACCGGTTCTATCCCGGAATGTTGGGTAGGGACACCGGGCCTATCATGGATGGTCAGGTGGAAGGGTGGGTCAAATTTCACGCACCTGTAGGAACAGCAGTTGTACCACGGCGTACCGCCTGGAGGTACTGGTACTACCCCAGAGTTCGGATGAGGGTTACGGTTCCTACCCCAAAGTTCCCAGTGGGGGTACCAGTACTACCCCGGAGCATCGGGAAGGGGCGCCAGGCCTACCTCGGAGCATCAGGTAGAGATACCAGACCTACCCTGGAGGGTCAGGAAGGGAGGCCGGGTCTAACACCGCGTGCCCATAGGGACAACAGGTGAACTCCGGTGCATCACAAAGGTTTCCGGTACAACCCCAGAGTACTGCTAGGGGAACCGGTTCTATCCCGGAACTTCGGGTAGGGACACCGGGCGTATCATGGAGGGTCAGGTAGGAAGGGCGGGTCAAATCGCATGCACCCGTAGGAACAGCAGTTGTACCCTGGAGTACCGGTGGAGGTAGTGGTACTACTCCGGAGTACCGATGAGGGTCACGGGTAATACCCCAGAGTACCGAGTGGAAGTACTGGTACTACCCCGGAGCATCGGGAAGGGGCACCAGGCCTACCCCGGAGCATCAGGTAGAGATACCAGGCCTACCCTGGAAGGTCAGGAAGGGAGGCCGGGTCTAACACCGCGTGCCCGTAGGGACAACAGGTGAACTCCGGCGCATCACAAAGGTTTCCGGTACAACCCCAGAGTACTGCTAGGGGAACCGGTTCTATCCCGGAACTTCGGGTAGGGACACCGGGCCTAACACGTAGGGTCAGGTAGGAAGGGCGGGTCAAATCGCACGCACCCGTAGGAACAGCAGTTGTACCCTGGAGTACCGGTGGAGGTAGTGGTACTACTCCGGAGTACCGTCGAGGTTCACGGGTAATACCCCAGAGTACCGGGTGGAAGCACTGGTACTACCCCGGAGCGTCGGGAAGGGGCGCCAGGCCTACCCCGGAGCATCAGGTAGAGATACCAGGCCTACCCTGGAGGGTCAGGAATGGAGGCCGGGTCTAACACCGCGTGCCCGTAGGGACAACAGGTGAACTCCGGCGCATCACAAAGGTTTCCGGTACAACCCCAGAGTACTGCTAGGGGAACCGGTTCTATCCCGGAAGTTCGGGTAGGGACACCGGGCCTAACACGGAGGGTCAGGTAGGAAGGGCGGGTCAAATCCCACGCACCCGTAGGAACAGCAGTTGCACCCTGGAGTACCGGTGGAGGTAGTGGTACTACTCCAGAGTACCGACGAGGGTCACGGGTAATACCCCAGAGTACCGGGTGGGGGTACTGGTACTACCCCGGAGCGTCGGGAAGGGGCGCCAGGCCTACCCCGGAGCATCAGGTAGAGATACCAGGCCTACCCTGGAGGGTCAGGAAGGGAGGCCGGGTCTAACACCGCGTGCCCGTAGGGACAACAGGTGAACTCCGGCGCATCACAAAGGTTTCCGGTACAACCCCAGAGTACTGCTAGGGGAACCGGTTCTATCCCGGAATGTTGGGTAGGGACACCGGGCCTATCATGGATGGTCAGGTGGAAGGGTGGGTCAAATTCCACGCACCTGTAGGAACAGCAGTTGTACCACGGCGTACCGCCTGGAGGTACTGGTACTACCCCAGAGTTCGGATGAGGGTTACGGTTCCTACCCCAAAGTTCCCAGTGGGGGTACCAGTACTACCCCGGAGCATCGGGAAGGGGCGCCAGGCCTACCCCGGAGCATCAGGTAGAGATACCAGACCTACCCTGGAAGGTCAGGAAGGGAGTCCGGGTCTAACACCGCGTGCCTGTAGGGACAACAGGTGAACTCCGGCGCATCACAAAGGTTTCCGGTACAACCCCAGAGTACTGCTAGGGGAACCGGTTCTATCCCGGAATGTTGGGTAGGGACACCGGGCCTATCATGGATGGTCAGGTGGAAGGGTGGGTCAAATTTCACGCACCTGTAGGAACAGCAGTTGTACCACGGCGTACCGCCTGGAGGTACTGGTACTACCCCAGAGTTCGGATGAGGGTTACGGTTCCTACCCCAAAGTTCCCAGTGGGGGTACCAGTACTACCCCGGAGCATCGGGAAGGGGCGCCAGGCCTACCTCGGAGCATCAGGTAGAGATACCAGACCTACCCTGGAGGGTCAGGAAGGGAGGCCAGGTCTAACACCGCGTGCCCATAGGGACAACAGGTGAACTCCGGTGCATCACAAAGGTTTCCGGTACAACCCCAGAGTACTGCTAGGGGAACCGGTTCTATCCCGGAACTTCGGGTAGGGACACCGGGCCTAACACGGAGGGTCAGGTAGGAAGGGCGGGTCAAATCGCACGCACCCGTAGGAAGAGCAGTTGCACCCTGGAGTACCGGTGGAGGTAGTGGTACTACTCCGGAGTACCGATGAGGGTCACGGGTAATACCCCAGAGTACCAGGTGGAAGTACTGGTACTACCCCGGAGCATCGGGAAGGGGCACCAGGCCTACCCCGGAGCATCAGGTAGAGATACCAGGCCTACCCTGGAGGGTCAGGAAGGGAGGCCGGGTCTAACACCGCGTGCCCGTAGGGACAACAGGTGAACTCCGGCGCATCACAAAGGTTTCCGGTACAACCCCAGAGTACTGCTACGGGAACCGGTTCTATCCCGGAATGTTGGGTAGGGACACCGGGCCTATCATGGATGGTCAGGTGGAAGGGTGGGTCAAATTCCACGCACCTGTAGGAACAGCAGTTGTACCACGGCGTACCGCCTGGAGGTACTGGTACTACCCCAGAGTTCGGATGAGGGTTACGGTTCCTACCCCAAAGTTCCCAGTGGGGGTACCAGTACTACCCCGGAGCATCGGGAAGGGGCGCCAGGCCTACCCCGGAGCATCAGGTAGAGATACCAGACCTACCCTGGAAGGTCAGGAAGGGAGTCCGGGTCTAACACCGCGTGCCTGTAGGGACAACAGGTGAACTCCGGCGCATCACAAAGGTTTCCGGTACAACCCCAGAGTACTGCTAGGGGAACCGGTTCTATCCCGGAATGTTGGGTAGGGACACCGGGCCTATCATGGATGGTCAGGTGGAAGGGTGGGTCAAATTTCACGCACCTGTAGGAACAGCAGTTGTACCACGGCGTACCGCCTGGAGGTACTGGTACTACCCCAGAGTTCGGATGAGGGTTACGGTTCCTACCCCAAAGTTCGCAGTGGGGGTACCAGTACTACCCCGGAGCATCGGGAAGGGGCGCCAGGCCTACCTCGGAGCATCAGGTAGAGATACCAGACCTACCCTGGAGGGTCAGGAAGGGAGGCCGGGTCTAACACCGCGTGCCCATAGGGACAACAGGTGAACTCCGGTGCATCACAAAGGTTTCCGGTACAACCCCAGAGTACTGCTAGGGGAACCGGTTCTATCCCGGAAGTTCGGGTAGGGACACCGGGCCTAACACGGAGGGTCAGGTAGGAAGGGCGGGTCAAATCGCACGCACCCGTAGGAACAGCAGTTGTACCCTGGAGTACCGGTGGAGGTAGTGGTACTACTCCGGAGTACCGATGAGGGTCACGGGTAATACCCCAGAGTACCAGGTGGAAGTACTGGTACTACCCCGGAGCATCGGGAAGGGGCACCAGGCCTACCCCGGAGCATCAGGTAGAGATACCAGGCCTACCCTGGAAGGTCAGGAAGGGAGGCCGGGTCTAACACCGCGTGCCCGTAGGGACAACAGGTGAACTCCGGCGCATCACAAAGGTTTCCGGTACAACCCCAGAGTACTGCTAGGGGAACCGGTTCTATCCCGGAACTTCGGGTAGGGACACCGGGCCTAACACGTAGGGTCAGGTAGGAAGGGCGGGTCAAATCGCACGCACCCGTAGGAACAGCAGTTGTACCCTGGAGTACCGGTGGAGGTAGTGGTACTACTCCGGAGTACCGTCGAGGTTCACGGGTAATACCCCAGAGTACCGGGTGGAAGTACTGGTACTACCCCGGAGCGTCGGGAAGGGGCGCCAGGCCTACCCCGGAGCATCAGGTAGAGATACCAGGCCTACCCTGGAGGGTCAGGAATGGAGGCCGGGTCTAACACCGCGTGCCCGTAGGGACAACAGGTGAACTCCGGCGCATCACAAAGGTTTCCGGTACAACCCCAGAGTACTGCTAGGGGAACCGGTTCTATCCCGGAAGTTCGGGTAGGGACACCGGGCCTATCATGGAGGGTCAGGTAGGAAGGGCGGGTCAAATCCCACGCACCCGTAGGAACAGCAGTTGCACCCTGGAGTACCGGTGGAGGTAGTGGTACTACTCCAGAGTACCGACGAGGGTCACGGGTAATACCCCAGAGTACCGGGTGGAAGTACTGGTACTACCCCGGAGCGTCGGGAAGGGGCGCCAGGCCTACCCCGGAGCATCAGGTAGAGATACCAGGCCTACCCTGGAGGGTCAGGAAGGGAGGCCGGGTCTAACACCGCGTGCCCGTAGGGACAACAGGTGAACTCCGGCGCATCACAAAGTTTTCCGGTACAACCCCAGAGTACTGCTAGGGGAACCGGTTCTATCCCGGAAGTTCGGGTAGGGACACCGGGCCTAACACGGAGGGTCAGGTAGGAAGGGCGGGTCAAATCCCACGCACCAGTAGGAACAGCAGTTGCACCCTGGAGTACCGGTGGAGGTAGTGGTACTACTCCAGAGTACCGAAGAGGGTCACGGGTAATACCCCAGAGTACCGGGTGGGGGTACTGGTACTACCCCGGAGCGTCGGGAAGGGGCGCCAGGCCTACCCCGGAGCATCAGGTAGAGATACCAGGCCTACCCTGGAGGGTCAGGAAGGGAGGCCGGGTCTAACACCGCGTGCCCGTAGGGACAACAGGTGAACTCCGGCGCATCACAAAGGTTTCCGGTACAACCCCAGAGTACTGCTAGGGGAACCGGTTCTATCCCGGAATGTTGGGTAGGGACACCGGGCCTATCATGGATGGTCAGGTGGAAGGGTGGGTCAAATTCCACGCACCTGTAGGAACAGCAGTTGTACCACGGCGTACCGCCTGGAGGTACTGGTACTACCCCAGAGTTCGGATGAGGGTTACGGTTCCTACCCCAAAGTTCCCAGTGGGGGTACCAGTACTACCCCGGAGCATCGGGAAGGGGCGCCAGGCCTACCCCGGAGCATCAGGTAGAGATACCAGGCCTACCCTGGAAGGTCAGGAAGGGAGGCCGGGTCTCACACCGCGTGCCCGTAGGGACAACAGGTGAACTCCGGCGCATCACAAAGGTTTCCGGTACAACCCCAGAGTACTGCTAGGGGAACCGGTTCTATCCCGGAATGTTGGGTAGGGACACCGGGCCTATCATGGATGGTCAGGTGGAAGGGTGGGTCAAATTCCACGCACCTGTAGGAACAGCAGTTGTACCACGGCGTACCGCCTGGAGGTACTGGTACTACGCCAGAGTTCGGATGAGGGTTACAGTTCCTACCCCAAAGTTCCCAGTGGGGGTACCAGTACTACCCCGGAGCATCGGGAAGGGGCGCCAGGCCTACCCCGGAGCATCAGGTAGAGATACCAGACCTACCCTGGAAGGTCAGGAAGGGAGGCCGGGTCTAACACCGCGTGCCCGTAGGGACAACAGGTGAACTCCGGCGCATCACAAAGGTTTCCGGTACAACCCCAGAGTACTGCTAGGGGAACCGGTTCTATCCCGGAACTTCGGGTAGGGACACCGGGCCTAACACGGAGGGTCAGGTAAGAAGGGCGGGTCAAATCCCACGCACCCGTAGGAACAGCAGTTGCACCCTGGAGTACCGGTGGAGGTAGTGGTACTACTCCGGAGTACCGACGAGGGTCACGGGTAATACCCCAGAGTACCAGGTGGAAGTACTGGTACTACCCCGGAGCATCGGGAAGGGGCGCCAGGCCTACCCCGGAGCATCAGGTAGAGATACCAGGCCTACCCTGGAGGGTCAGGAAGGGAGGCCGGGTCTCACACCGCGTGCCGGTAGGGACAACAGGTGAACTCCGGCGCATCACAAAGGTTTCCGGTACAACCCCAGAGTACTGCTAGGGGAACCGGTTCTATCCCGGAAGTTCGGGTAGGGACACCGGGCCTAACACGGAGGGTCAGGTAGGAAGGGCGGGTCAAATCCCACACACCCGTAGGAACAGCAGTTGTACCCTGGAGTACCGGTGGAGGTAGTGGTACTACTCCGGAGTACCGACGAGGGTCACGGGTAATACCCCAGAGTACCAGGTGGAAGTACTGGTACTACCCCAGAGCATCGGGAAGGGGCACCAGGCCTACCCCGGAGCATCAGGTAGAGATACCAGGCCTACCCTGGAGGGTCAGGAAGGGAGGCCGGGTCTAACACCGCGTGCCCGTAGGGACAACAGGTGAACTCCGGCGCATCACAAAGGTTTCCGGTACAACCCCAGAGTACTGCTAGGGGAACCGGTTCTATCCCGGAATGTTGGGTAGGGACACCGGGCCTATCATGGATGGTCAGGTGGAAGGGCGGGTCAAATCCCACGCACCTGTAGGAACAGCATTTGTACCACGGCGTACCGCCTGGAGGTACTGGTACTACCCCAGAGTTCGGATGAGGGATACGGTTCCTACCCCAAAGTTCGCAGTGGGGGTACCAGTAATACCCCGGAGCATCGGGAAGGGGCACCAGGCCTACCCCGGAGCATCAGGTAGAGATACCAGGCCTACCCTGGAAGGTCAGGAAGGGAGGCCGGGTCTAACACCGCGTGCCCGTAGGGACAACAGGTGAACTCCGGCGCATCACAAAGGTTTCCGGTACAACCCCAGAGTACTGCTAGGGGAACCGGTTCTATCCCGGAAGTTCGGGTAGGGACACCGGGCCTAACACGGAGGGTCAGGTAGGAAGGGTGGGTCAAATCCCACACACCTGTAGGAACAGCAGTTGTACCCTGGAGTACCGGTTGAGGTACTGGTACTACTCCGGAGTACCGATGAGCGTCACGGGTCATAGCCTAGAGTACCAGGTGGAAGTACTGGTACTACCCCAGAGCATCGGGAAGGGGCACCAGGCCTACCCCGGAGCATCAGGTAGAGATACCAGGCCTACCCTGGAGGGTCAGGAAGGGAGGCCGGGTCTAACACCGCGTGCCCATAGGGACAACAGGTGAACTCCGGCGCATCACAAAGGTTTCCGGTACAACCCCAGAGTACTGCTAGGGGAACCGGTTCTATCCCGGAAGTTCGGGTAGGGACACGGGGCGTATCATGGAGGGTCAGGTAGGAAGGGCGGGTCAAATCGCACGCACCCGTAGGAACAGCAGTTGTACCCTGGAGTACCGGTGGAGGTAGTGGTACTACTCCGGAGTACCGACGAGGGTCACGGGTAATACCCCAGAGTACCGGGTGGGGGTACTGGTACTACCCCAGAGCATCGGGAAGGGGCACCAGGCCTACCCCGGAGCATCAGGTAGAGATACCAGACCTACCCTGGAAGGTCAGGAAGGGAGGCCGGGTCTAACACCGCGTGCCTGTAGGGACAACAGGTGAACTCCGGCGCATCACAAAGGTTTCCGGTACAACCCCAGAGTACTGCTAGGGGAACCGGTTCTATCCCGGAACGTTGGGTAGGGACACCGGGCCTATCATGGATGGTCAGGTGGAAGGGTGGGTCAAATTCCACGCACCTGTAGGAACAGCAGTTGTACCACGGCGTACCGCCTGGAGGTACTGGTACTACCCCAGAGTTCGGATGAGGGTTACGGTTCCTACCCCAAAGTTCCCAGTGGGGGTACCAGTACTACCCCGGAGCATCGGGAAGGGGCGCCAGGCCTACCCCGGAGCATCAGGTAGAGATACCAGACCTACCCTGGAAGGTCAGGAAGGGAGGCCGGGTCTAACACCGCGTGCCCGTAGGGACAACAGGTGAACTCCGGCGCATCACAAAGGTTTCCGGTACAACCCCAGAGTACTGCTAGGGGAACCGGTTCTATCCCGGAAGTTCGGGTAGGGACACCGGGCCTAACATGGAGGGTCAGGTAGGAAGGGCGGGTCAAATCGCACGCACCCGTAGGAACAGCAGTTGCACCCTGGAGTACCGGTGGAGGTAGTGGTACTACTCCGGAGTACCGACGAGGGTCACGGGTAATACCCCAGAGTACCGGGTGGAAGTACTGGTACTACCCCGGAGCGTCGGGAAGGGGCGCCAGGCCTACCCCGGAGCATCAGGTAGAGATACCAGGCCTACCCTGGAGGGTCAGGAAGGGAGGCCGGGTCTCACACCGCGTGCCGGTAGGGACAACAGGTGAAATCCGGCGCATCACAAAGGTTTCCGGTACAACCCCAGAGTACTGCTAGGGGAACCGGTTCTATCCCGGAAGTTCGGGTAGGGACACCGGGCCTAACACGGAGGGTCAGGTAGGAAGGGCGGGTCAAATCCCACGCACCCGTAGGAACAGCAGTTGTACCCTGGAGTACCGGTGGAGGTAGTGGTACTACTCCGGAGTACCGACGAGGGTCACGGGTAATACCCCAGAGTACCGGGTGGGGGTACTGGTACTACCCCGGAGCGTCGGGAAGGGGCGCCAGGCCTACCCCGGAGCATCAGGTAGAGATACCAGGCCTACCCTGGAGGGTCAGGAAGGGAGGCCGGGTCTAACACCGCGTGCCCGTAGGGACAACAGGTGAACTCCGGCGCATCACAAAGGTTTCCGGTACAACCCCAGAGTACTGCTAGGGGAACCGGTTCTATCCCGGAATGTTGGGTAGGGACACCGGGCCTATCATGGATGGTCAGGTGGAAGGGTGGGTCAAATTCCACGCACCTGTAGGAACAGCAGTTGTACCACGGCGTACCGCCTGGAGGTACTGGTACTACCCCAGAGTTCGGATGAGGGTTACGGTTCCTACCCCAAAGTTCCCAGTGGGGGTACCAGTACTACCCCGGAGCATCGGGAAGGGGCGCCAGGCCTACCTCGGAGCATCAGGTAGAGATACCAGACCTACCCTGGAGGGTCAGGAAGGGAGGCCGGGTCTAACACCGCGTGCCCATAGGGACAACAGGTGAACTCCGGTGCATCACAAAGGTTTCCGGTACAACCCCAGAGTACTGCTAGGGGAACCGGTTCTATCCCGGAACTTCGGGTAGGGACACCGGGCGTATCATGGAGGGTCAGGTAGGAAGGGCGGGTCAAATCGCACGCACCCGTAGGAACAGCAGTTGTACCCTGGAGTACCGGTGGAGGTAGTGGTACTACTCCGGAGTACCGATGAGGGTCACGGGTAATACCCCAGAGTACCAGGTGGAAGTACTGGTACTACCCCGGAGCGTCGTCAAGGGGCGCCAGGCCTACCCCGGAGCATCAGGTAGAGATACCAGACCTACCCTGGAAGGTCAGGAAGGGAGTCCGGGTCTAACACCGCGTGCCTGTAGGGACAACAGGTGAACTCCGGCGCATCACAAAGGTTTCCGGTACAACCCCAGAGTACTGCTAGGGGAACCGGTTCTATCCCGGAATGTTGGGTAGGGACACCGGGCCTATCATGGATGGTCAGGTGGAAGGGTGGGTCAAATTTCACGCACCTGTAGGAACAGCAGTTGTACCACGGCGTACCGCCTGGAGGTACTGGTACTACCCCAGAGTTCGGATGAGGGTTACGGTTCCTACCCCAAAGTTCCCAGTGGGGGTACCAGTACTACCCCGGAGCATCGGGAAGGGGCGCCAGGCCTACCCCGGAGCATCAGGTAGAGATACCAGACCTACCCTGGAAGGTCAGGAAGGGAGTCCGGGTCTAACACCGCGTGCCTGTAGGGACAACAGGTGAACTCCGGCGCATCACAAAGGTTTCCGGTACAACCCCAGAGTACTGCTAGGGGAACCGGTTCTATCCCGGAATGTTGGGTAGGGACACCGGGCCTATCATGGATGGTCAGGTGGAAGGGTGGGTCAAATTTCACGCACCTGTAGGAACAGCAGTTGTACCACGGCGTACCGCCTGGAGGTACTGGTACTACCCCAGAGTTCGGATGAGGGTTACGGTTCCTACCCCAAAGTTCCCAGTGGGGGTACCAGTACTACCCCGGAGCATCGGGAAGGGGCGCCAGGCCTACCTCGGAGCATCAGGTAGAGATACCAGGCCTACCCTGGAGGGTCAGGAAGGGAGGCCGGGTCTAACACCGCGTGCCCGTAGGGACAACAGGTGAACTCCGGCGCATCACAAAGGTTTCCGGTACAACCCCAGAGTACTGCTAGGGGAACCGGTTCTATCCCGGAAGTTCGGGTAGGGACACCGGGCCTAACACGGAGGGTCAGGTAGGAAGGGCGGGTCAAATCCCACGCACCTGTAGGAACAGCAGTTGTACCCTGGAGTACCGGTGGAGGTAGTGGTACTACTCCGGAGTACCGACGAGGGTCACGGGTAATACCCCAGAGTACCAGGTGGAAGTACTGGTACTACCCCAGAGCATCGGGAAGGGGCGGCAGGCCTACCCCGGAGCATCAGGTAGAGATACCAGGCCTACCCTGGAGGGTCAGGAAGGGAGGCCGGGTCTAACACCGCGTGCCCGTAGGGACAACAGGTGAACTCCGGCGCATCACAAAGGTTTCCGGTACAACCCCAGAGTACTGCTAGGGGAACCGGTTCTATCCCGGAAGTTCGGGTAGGGACACCGGGCCTAACACGGAGGGTCAGGTAGGAAGGGCGGGTCAAATCCCACGCACCCGTAGGAACAGCAGTTGCACCCTGGAGTACCGGTGGAGGTAGTGGTACTACTCCAGAGTACCGACGAGGGTCACGGGTAATACCCCAGAGTACCGGGTGGGGGTACTGGTACTACCCCGGAGCGTCGGGAAGGGGCGCCAGGCCTACCCCGGAGCATCAGGTAGAGATACCAGGCCTACCCTGGAGGGTCAGGAAGGGAGGCCGGGTCTAACACCGCGTGCCCGTAGGGACAACAGGTGAACTCCGGCGCATCACAAAGGTTTCCGGTACAACCCCAGAGTACTGCTAGGGGAACCGGTTCTATCCCGGAATGTTGGGTAGGGACACCGGGCCTATCATGGATGGTCAGGTGGAAGGGTGGGTCAAATTCCACGCACCTGTAGGAACAGCAGTTGTACCACGGCGTACCGCCTGGAGGTACTGGTACTACGCCAGAGTTCGGATGAGGGTTACGGTTCCTACCCCAAAGTTCCCAGTGGGGGTACCAGTACTACCCCGGAGCATCGGGAAGGGGCGCCAGGCCTACCCCGGAGCATCAGGTAGAGATACCAGGCCTACCCTGGAAGGTCAGGAAGGGAGGCCGGGTCTAACACCGTGTGCCCGTAGGGACAACAGGTGAACTCCGGCGCATCACAAAGGTTTCCGGTACAACCCCAGAGTACTGCTAGGGGAACCGGTTCTATCCCGGAATGTTGGGTAGGGACACCGGGCCTATCATGGATGGTCAGGTGGAAGGGTGGGTCAAATTCCACGCACCTGTAGGAACAGCAGTTGTACCACGGCGTACCGCCTGGAGGTACTGGTACTACGCCAGAGTTCGGATGAGGGTTACGGTTCCTACCCCAAAGTTCCCAGTGGGGGTACCAGTACTACCCCGGAGCATCGGGAAGGGGCACCAGGCCTACCCCGGAGCATCAGGTAGAGATACCAGACCTACCCTGGAAGGTCAGGAAGGGAGGCCGGGTCTAACACCGCGTGCCCGTAGGGACAACAGGTGAACTCCGGCGCATCACAAAGGTTTCCGGTACAACCCCAGAGTACTGCTAGGGGAACCGGTTCTATCCCGGAACTTCGGGTAGGGACACCGGGCCTAACACGGAGGGTCAGGTAAGAAGGGCGGGTCAAATCCCACGCACCCGTAGGAACAGCAGTTGCACCCTGGAGTACCGGTGGAGGTAGTGGTACTACTCCGGAGTACCGACGAGGGTCACGGGTAATACCCCAGAGTACCAGGTGGAAGTACTGGTACTACCCCGGAGCATCGGGAAGGGGCGCCAGGCCTACCCCGGAGCATCAGGTAGAGATACCAGGCCTACCCTGGAGGGTCAGGAAGGGAGGCCGGGTCTCACACCGCGTGCCGGTAGGGACAACAGGTGAACTCCGGCGCATCACAAAGGTTTCCGGTACAACCCCAGAGTACTGCTAGGGGAACCGGTTCTATCCCGGAACTTTGGGTAGGGACACCGGGCCTAACACGGAGGGTCAGGTAGGAAGGGCGGGTCAAATCCCACACAACCGTAGGAACAGCAGTTGTACCCTGGAGTACCGGTGGAGGTAGTGGTACTACTCCGGAGTACCGACGAGGGTCACGGGTAATACCCCAAAGTTCCCAGTGGGGGTACCATTACTACCCCGGAGCGTCGGGAAGGGGCGCCAGGCCTACCCCGGAGCATCAGGTAGAGATACCAGGCCTACCCTGGAGGGTCAGGAAGGGAGGCCGGGTCTAACACCGCGTGCCCGTAGGGACAACAGGTGAACTCCGGCGCATCACAAAGGTTTCCGGTACAACCCCAGAGTACTGCTAGGGGAACCGGTTCTATCCCGGAACTTCGGGTAGGGACACCGGGCCTAACACGGAGGGTCAGGTGGAAGGGCGGGTCAAATCCCACGCACCCGTAGGAACAGCAGTTGTACCCTGGAGTACCGGTGGAGGTAGTGGTACTACTCCGGAGTACCGATGAGGTTCACGGGTAATACCCCAGAGTACCAGGTGGAAGTACTGGTACTACCCCGGAGCATCGGTAAGGGGTACCAGGCGTACCCCGGAGCATCAGGTAGAGATACCAGGCCTACCCTGGAAGGTCAGGAAGGGAGTCCGGGTCTAACACCGCGTGCCTGTAGGGACAACAGGTGAACTCCGGCGCATCACAAAGGTTTCCGGTACAACCCCAGAGTACTGCTAGGGGAACCGGTTCTATCCCGGAATGTTGGGTAGGGACACCGGGCCTATCATGGATGGTCAGGTGGAAGGGTGGGTCAAATTTCACGCACCTGTAGGAACAGCAGTTGTACCACGGCGTACCGCCTGGAGGTACTGGTACTACCCCAGAGTTCGGATGAGGGTTACGGTTCCTACCCCAAAGTTCCCAGTGGGGGTACCAGTACTACCCCGGAGCATCGGGAAGGGGCGCCAGGCCTACCTCGGAGCATCAGGTAGAGATACCAGACCTACCCTGGAGGGTCAGGAAGGGAGGCCGGGTCTAACACCGCGTGCCCATAGGGACAACAGGTGAACTCCGGTGCATCACAAAGGTTTCCGGTACAACCCCAGAGTACTGCTAGGGGAACCGGTTCTATCCCGGAAATTCGGGTAGGGACACCGGGCGTATCATGGAGGGTCAGGTAGGAAGGGCGGGTCAAATCGCATGCACCCGTAGGAACAGCAGTTGTACCCTGGAGTACCGGTGGAGGTAGTGGTACTACTCCGGAGTACCGATGAGGGTCACGGGTAATACCCCAGAGTACCGAGTGGAAGTACTGGTACTACCCCGGAGCATCGGGAAGGGGCACCAGGCCTACCCCGGAGCATCAGGTAGAGATACCAGGCCTACCCTGGAAGGTCAGGAAGGGAGGCCGGGTCTAACACCGCGTGCCCGTAGGGACAACAGGTGAACTCCGGCGCATCACAAAGGTTTCCGGTACAACCCCAGAGTACTGCTAGGGGAACCGGTTCTATCCCGGAACTTCGGGTAGGGACACCGGGCCTAACACGTAGGGTCAGGTAGGAAGGGCGGGTCAAATCGCACGCACCCGTAGGAACAGCAGTTGTACCCTGGAGTACCGGTGGAGGTAGTGGTACTACTCCGGAGTACCGTCGAGGTTCACGGGTAATACCCCAGAGTACCGGGTGGAAGCACTGGTACTACCCCGGAGCGTCGGGAAGGGGCGCCAGGCCTACCCCGGAGCATCAGGTAGAGATACCAGGCCTACCCTGGAGGGTCAGGAATGGAGGCCGGGTCTAACACCGCGTGCCCGTAGGGACAACAGGTGAACTCCGGCGCATCACAAAGGTTTCCGGTACAACCCCAGAGTACTGCTAGGGGAACCGGTTCTATCCCGGAAGTTCGGGTAGGGACACCGGGCCTAACACGGAGGGTCAGGTAGGAAGGGCGGGTCAAATCCCACGCACCCGTAGGAACAGCAGTTGCACCCTGGAGTACCGGTGGAGGTAGTGGTACTACTCCAGAGTACCGACGAGGGTCACGGGTAATACCCCAGAGTACCGGGTGGGGGTACTGGTACTACCCCGGAGCGTCGGGAAGGGGCGCCAGGCCTACCCCGGAGCATCAGGTAGAGATACCAGGCCTACCCTGGAGGGTCAGGAAGGGAGGCCGGGTCTAACACCGCGTGCCCGTAGGGACAACAGGTGAACTCCGGCGCATCACAAAGGTTTCCGGTACAACCCCAGAGTACTGCTAGGGGAACCGGTTCTATCCCGGAATGTTGGGTAGGGACACCGGGCCTATCATGGATGGTCAGGTGGAAGGGTGGGTCAAATTCCACGCACCTGTAGGAACAGCAGTTGTACCACGGCGTACCGCCTGGAGGTACTGGTACTACCCCAGAGTTCGGATGAGGGTTACGGTTCCTACCCCAAAGTTCCCAGTGGGGGTACCAGTACTACCCCGGAGCATCGGGAAGGGGCGCCAGGCCTACCCCGGAGCATCAGGTAGAGATACCAGACCTACCCTGGAAGGTCAGGAAGGGAGTCCGGGTCTAACACCGCGTGCCTGTAGGGACAACAGGTGAACTCCGGCGCATCACAAAGGTTTCCGGTACAACCCCAGAGTACTGCTAGGGGAACCGGTTCTATCCCGGAATGTTGGGTAGGGACACCGGGCCTATCATGGATGGTCAGGTGGAAGGGTGGGTCAAATTTCACGCACCTGTAGGAACAGCAGTTGTACCACGGCGTACCGCCTGGAGGTACTGGTACTACCCCAGAGTTCGGATGAGGGTTACGGTTCCTACCCCAAAGTTCCCAGTGGGGGTACCAGTACTACCCCGGAGCATCGGGAAGGGGCGCCAGGCCTACCTCGGAGCATCAGGTAGAGATACCAGACCTACCCTGGAGGGTCAGGAAGGGAGGCCAGGTCTAACACCGCGTGCCCATAGGG
Organism: Buteo buteo; assembly: GCF_964188355.1. Taxonomy (NCBI): domain Eukaryota; kingdom Metazoa; phylum Chordata; class Aves; order Accipitriformes; family Accipitridae; genus Buteo; species Buteo buteo. Next base: position 645,363 of record NW_027439207.1, on the reverse strand, counting down.
ACAACAGGTGAACTCCGGTGCATCACAAAGGTTTCCGGTACAACCCCAGAGTACTGCTAGGGGAACCGGTTCTATCCCGGAACTTCGGGTAGGGACACCGGGCCTAACACGGAGGGTCAGGTAGGAAGGGCGGGTCAAATCGCACGCACCCGTAGGAAGAGCAGTTGTACCCTGGAGTACCGGTGGAGGTAGTGGTACTACTCCGGAGTACCGATGAGGGTCACGGGTAATACCCCAGAGTACCAGGTGGAAGTACTGGTACTACCCCGGAGCATCGGGAAGGGGCGCCAGGCCTACCCCGGAGCATCAGGTAGAGATACCAGGCCTACCCTGGAGGGTCAGGAAGGGAGGCCGGGTCTCACACCGCGTGCCGGTAGGGACAACAGGTGAACTCCGGCGCATCACAAAGTTTTCCGGTACAACCCCAGAGTACTGCTAGGGGAACCGGTTCTATCCCGGAAGTTCGGGTAGGGACACCGGGCCTAACACGGAGGGTCAGGTAGGAAGGGCGGGTCAAATCCCACACACCCGTAGGAACAGCAGTTGTACCCTGGAGTACCGGTGGAGGTAGTGGTACTACTCCGGAGTACCGACGAGGGTCACGGGTAATACCCCAGAGTACCAGGTGGAAGTACTGGTACTACCCCAGAGCATCGGGAAGGGGCACCAGGCCTACCCCGGAGCATCAGGTAGAGATACCAGGCCTACCCTGGAGGGTCAGGAAGGGAGGCCGGGTCTAACACCGCGTGCCCGTAGGGACAACAGGTGAACTCCGGCGCATCACAAAGGTTTCCGGTACAACCCCAGAGTACTGCTAGGGGAACCGGTTCTATCCCGGAATGTTGGGTAGGGACACCGGGCCTATCATGGATGGTCAGGTGGAAGGGCGGGTCAAATCCCACGCACCTGTAGGAACAGCATTTGTACCACGGCGTACCGCCTGGAGGTACTGGTACTACCCCAGAGTTCGGATGAGGGATACGGTTCCTACCCCAAAGTTCGCAGTGGGGGTACCAGTAATACCCCGGAGCATCGGGAAGGGGCACCAGGCCTACCCCGGAGCATCAGGTAGAGATACCAGGCCTACCCTGGAAGGTCAGGAAGGGAGGCCGGGTCTAACACCGCGTGCCCGTAGGGACAACAGGTGAACTCCGGCGCATCACAAAGGTTTCCGGTACAACCCCAGAGTACTGCTAGGGGAACCGGTTCTATCCCGGAACTTCGGGTAGGGACACCGGGCCTAACACGGAGGGTCAGGTAGGAAGGGCGGGTCAAATCCCACGCACCCGTAGGAACAGCAGTTGTACCCTGGAGTACCGGTGGAGGTAGTGGTACTACTCCGGAGTACCGACGAGGGTCACGGGTAATACCCCAAAGTTCCGAGTGGGGGTACCATTACTACCCCGGAGCGTCGGGAAGGGGCGCCAGGCCTACCCCGGAGCATCAGGTAGAGATACCAGGCCTACCCTGGAGGGTCAGGAAGGGAGGCCGGGTCTAACACCGCGTGCCCGTAGGGACAACAGGTGAACTCCGGCGCATCACAAAGGTTTCCGGTACAACCCCAGAGTACTGCTAGGGGAACCGGTTCTATCCCGGAACTTCGGGTAGGGACACCGGGCCTAACACGGAGGGTCAGGTGGAAGGGCGGGTCAAATCCCACGCACCCGTAGGAACAGCAGTTGTACCCTGGAGTACCGGTGGAGGTAGTGGTACTACTCCGGAGTACCGACGAGGTTCACGGGTAATACCCCAGAGTACCAGGTGGAAGTACTGGTACTACCCCGGAGCATTGGGAAGGGGTACCAGGCGTACCCCGGAGCATCAGGTAGAGATACCAGACCTACCCTGGAAGGTCAGGAAGGGAGTCCGGGTCTAAAACCGCGTGCCTGTAGGGACAACAGGTGAACTCCGGCGCATCACAAAGGTTTCCGGTACAACCCCAGAGTACTGCTAGGGGAACCGGTTCTATCCCGGAATGTTGGGTAGGGACACCGGGCCTATCATGGATGGTCAGGTGGAAGGGTGGGTCAAATTTCACGCACCTGTAGGAACAGCAGTTGTACCACGGCGTACCGCCTGGAGGTACTGGTACTACCCCAGAGTTCGGATGAGGGTTACGGTTCCTACCCCAAAGTTCCCAGTGGGGGTACCAGTACTACCCCGGAGCATCGGGAAGGGGCGCCAGGCCTACCTCGGAGCATCAGGTAGAGATACCAGACCTACCCTGGAGGGTCAGGAAGGGAGGCCGGGTCTAACACCGCGTGCCCATAGGGACAACAGGTGAACTCCGGTGCATCACAAAGGTTTCCGGTACAACCCCAGAGTACTGCTAGGGGAACCGGTTCTATCCCGGAACTTCGGGTAGGGACACCGGGCCTAACACGTAGGGTCAGGTAGGAAGGGCGGGTCAAATCGCACGCACCCGTAGGAACAGCAGTTGTACCCTGGAGTACCGGTGGAGGTAGTGGTACTACTCCGGAGTACCGTCGAGGTTAACGGGTAATACCCCAGAGTACCGGGTGGAAGTACTGGTACTACCCCGGAGCGTCGGGAAGGGGCGCCAGGCCTACCCCGGAGCATCAGGTAGAGATACCAGGCCTACCCTGGAGGGTCAGGAATGGAGGCCGGGTCTAACACCGCGTGCCCGTAGGGACAACAGGTGAACTCCGGCGCATCACAAAGGTTTCCGGTACAACCCCAGAGTACTGCTAGGGGAACCGGTTCTATCCCGGAAGTTCGGGTAGGGACACCGGGCCTAACACGGAGGGTCAGGTAGGAAGGGCGGGTCAAATCCCACGCACCCGTAGGAACAGCAGTTGCACCCTGGAGTACCGGTGGAGGTAGTGGTACTACTCCAGAGTACCGACGAGGGTCACGGGTAATACCCCAGAGTACCGGGTGGGGGTACTGGTACTACCCCGGAGCGTCGGGAAGGGGCGCCAGGCCTACCCCGGAGCATCAGGTAGAGATACCAGGCCTACCCTGGAGGGTCAGGAAGGGAGGCCGGGTCTAACACCGCGTGCCCGTAGGGACAACAGGTGAACTCCGGCGCATCACAAAGGTTTCCGGTACAACCCCAGAGTACTGCTAGGGGAACCGGTTCTATCCCGGAATGTTGGGTAGGGACACCGGGCCTATCATGGATGGTCAGGTGGAAGGGTGGGTCAAATTCCACGCACCTGTAGGAACAGCAGTTGTACCACGGCGTACCGCCTGGAGGTACTGGTACTACCCCAGAGTTCGGATGAGGGTTACGGTTCCTACCCCAAAGTTCCCAGTGGGGGTACCAGTACTACCCCGGAGCATCGGGAAGGGGCGCCAGGCCTACCCCGGAGCATCAGGTAGAGATACCAGACCTACCCTGGAAGGTCAGGAAGGGAGTCCGGGTCTAACACCGCGTGCCTGTAGGGACAACAGGTGAACTCCGGCGCATCACAAAGGTTTCCGGTACAACCCCAGAGTACTGCTAGGGGAACCGGTTCTATCCCGGAATGTTGGGTAGGGACACCGGGCCTATCATGGATGGTCAGGTGGAAGGGTGGGTCAAATTTCACGCACCTGTAGGAACAGCAGTTGTACCACGGCGTACCGCCTGGAGGTACTGGTACTACCCCAGAGTTCGGATGAGGGTTACGGTTCCTACCCCAAAGTTCCCAGTGGGGGTACCAGTACTACCCCGGAGCATCGGGAAGGGGCGCCAGGCCTACCTCGGAGCATCAGGTAGAGATACCAGACCTACCCTGGAGGGTCAGGAAGGGAGGCCAGGTCTAACACCGCGTGCCCATAGGGACAACAGGTGAACTCCGGTGCATCACAAAGGTTTCCGGTACAACCCCAGAGTACTGCTAGGGGAACCGGTTCTATCCCGGAACTTTGGGTAGGGACACCGGGCCTAACACGGAGGGTCAGGTAGGAAGGGCGGGTCAAATCGCACGCACCCGTAGGAACAGCAGTTGTACCCTGGAGTACCGGTGGAGGTAGTGGTACTACTCCGGAGTACCGATGAGGGTCACGGGTAATACCCCAGAGTACCAGGTGGAAGTACTGGTACTACCCCGGAGCATCGGGAAGGGGCACCAGGCCTACCCCGGAGCATCAGGTAGAGATACCAGGCCTACCCTGGAAGGTCAGGAAGGGAGGCCGGGTCTAACACCGCGTGCCCGTAGGGACAACAGGTGAACTCCGGCGCATCACAAAGGTTTCCGGTACAACCCCAGAGTACTGCTAGGGGAACCGGTTCTATCCCGGAATGTTGGGTAGGGACACCGGGCCTATCATGGATGGTCAGGTGGAAGGGTGGGTCAAATTCCACGCACCTGTAGGAACAGCAGTTGTACCACGGCGTACCGCCTGGAGGTACTGGTACTACCCCAGAGTTCGGATGAGGGTTACGGTTCCTACCCCAAAGTTCCCAGTGGGGGTACCAGTACTACCCCGGAGCATTGGGAAGGGGCGCCAGGCCTACCCCGGAGCATCAGGTAGAGATACCAGACCTACCCTGGAAGGTCAGGAAGGGAGTCCGGGTCTAACACCGCGTGCCTGTAGGGACAACAGGTGAACTCCGGCGCATCACAAAGGTTTCCGGTACAACCCCAGAGTACTGCTAGGGGAACCGGTTCTATCCCGGAATGTTGGGTAGGGACACCGGGCCTATCATGGATGGTCAGGTGGAAGGGTGGGTCAAATTTCACGCACCTGTAGGAACAGCAGTTGTACCACGGCGTACCGCCTGGAGGTACTGGTACTACCCCAGAGTTCGGATGAGGGTTACGGTTCCTACCCCAAAGTTCCCAGTGGGGGTACCAGTACTACCCCGGAGCATCGGGAAGGGGCGCCAGGCCTACCTCGGAGCATCAGGTAGAGATACCAGACCTACCCTGGAGGGTCAGGAAGGGAGGCCGGGTCTAACACCGCGTGCCCATAGGGACAACAGGTGAACTCCGGTGCATCACAAAGGTTTCCGGTACAACCCCAGAGTACTGCTAGGGGAACCGGTTCTATCCCGGAACTTCGGGTAGGGACACCGGGCCTAACACGGAGGGTCAGGTAGGAAGGGCGGGTCAAATCGCACGCACCCGTAGGAACAGCAGTTGTACCCTGGAGTACCGGTGGAGGTAGTGGTACTACTCCGGAGTACCGTCGAGGTTCACGGGTAATACCCCAGAGTACCGGGTGGAAGTACTGGTACTACCCCGGAGCGTCGGGAAGGGGCGCCAGGCCTACCCCGGAGCATCAGGTAGAGATACCAGGCCTACCCTGGAGGGTCAGGAAGGGAGGCCGGGTCTAACACCGCATGCCCGTAGGGACAACAGGTGAACTCCGGCGCATCACAAAGGTTTCCGGTACAACCCCAGAGTACTGCTAGGGGAACCGGTTCTATCCCGGAAGTTCGGGTAGGGACACCGGGCCTAACACGGAGGGTCAGGTAGGAAGGGCGGGTCAAATCCCACGCACCCGTAGGAACAGCAGTTGCACCCTGGAGTACCGGTGGAGGTAGTGGTACTACTCCAGAGTACCGACGAGGGTCACGGGTAATACCCCAGAGTACCGGGTGGGGGTACTGGTACTACCCCGGAGCGTCGGGAAGGGGCGCCAGGCCTACCCCGGAGCATCAGGTAGAGATACCAGGCCTACCCTGGAGGGTCAGGAAGGGAGGCCGGGTCTAACACCGCGTGCCCGTAGGGACAACAGGTGAACTCCGGCGCATCACAAAGGTTTCCGGTACAACCCCAGAGTACTGCTAGGGGAACCGGTTCTATCCCGGAATGTTGGGTAGGGACACCGGGCCTATCATGGATGGTCAGGTGGAAGGGTGGGTCAAATTCCACGCACCTGTAGGAACAGCAGTTGTACCACGGCGTACCGCCTGGAGGTACTGGTACTACCCCAGAGTTCGGATGAGGGTTACGGTTCCTACCCCAAAGTTCCCAGTGGGGGTACCAGTACTACCCCGGAGCATCGGGAAGGGGCGCCAGGCCTACCCCGGAGCATCAGGTAGAGATACCAGACCTACCCTGGAAGGTCAGGAAGGGAGTCCGGGTCTAACACCGCGTGCCTGTAGGGACAACAGGTGAACTCCGGCGCATCACAAAGGTTTCCGGTACAACCCCAGAGTACTGCTAGGGGAACCGGTTCTATCCCGGAATGTTGGGTAGGGACACCGGGCCTATCATGGATGGTCAGGTGGAAGGGTGGGTCAAATTTCACGCACCTGTAGGAACAGCAGTTGTACCACGGCGTACCGCCTGGAGGTACTGGTACTACCCCAGAGTTCGGATGAGGGTTACGGTTCCTACCCCAAAGTTCCCAGTGGGGGTACCAGTACTACCCCGGAGCATCGGGAAGGGGCGCCAGGCCTACCTCGGAGCATCAGGTAGAGATACCAGACCTACCCTGGAGGGTCAGGAAGGGAGGCCGGGTCTAACACCGCGTGCCCATAGGGACAACAGGTGAACTCCGGTGCATCACAAAGGTTTCCGGTACAACCCCAGAGTACTGCTAGGGGAACCGGTTCTATCCCGGAACTTTGGGTAGGGACACCGGGCCTAACACGGAGGGTCAGGTAGGAAGGGCGGGTCAAATCGCACGCACCCGTAGGAACAGCAGTTGTACCCTGGAGTACCGGTGGAGGTAGTGGTACTACTCCGGAGTACCGATGAGGGTCACGGGTAATACCCCAGAGTACCAGGTGGAAGTACTGGTACTACCCCGGAGCATCGGGAAGGGGCACCAGGCCTACCCCGGAGCATCAGGTAGAGATACCAGGCCTACCCTGGAAGGTCAGGAAGGGAGGCCGGGTCTAACACCGCGTGCCCGTAGGGACAACAGGTGAACTCCGGCGCATCACAAAGGTTTCCGGTACAACCCCAGAGTACTGCTAGGGGAACCGGTTCTATCCCGGAATGTTGGGTAGGGACACCGGGCCTATCATGGATGGTCAGGTGGAAGGGTGGGTCAAATTCCACGCACCTGTAGGAACAGCAGTTGTACCACGGCGTACCGCCTGGAGGTACTGGTACTACCCCAGAGTTCGGATGAGGGTTACGGTTCCTACCCCAAATTTCCCAGTGGGGGTACCAGTACTACCCCGGAGCATTGGGAAGGGGCGCCAGGCCTACCCCGGAGCATCAGGTAGAGATACCAGACCTACCCTGGAAGGTCAGGAAGGGAGTCCGGGTCTAACACCGCGTGCCTGTAGGGACAACAGGTGAACTCCGGCGCATCACAAAGGTTTCCGGTACAACCCCAGAGTACTGCTAGGGGAACCGGTTCTATCCCGGAATGTTGGGTAGGGACACCGGGCCTATCATGGATGGTCAGGTGGAAGGGTGGGTCAAATTTCACGCACCTGTAGGAACAGCAGTTGTACCACGGCGTACCGCCTGGAGGTACTGGTACTACCCCAGAGTTCGGATGAGGGTTACGGTTCCTACCCCAAAGTTCCCAGTGGGGGTACCAGTACTACCCCGGAGCATCGGGAAGGGGCGCCAGGCCTACCTCGGAGCATCAGGTAGAGATACCAGACCTACCCTGGAGGGTCAGGAAGGGAGGCCGGGTCTAACACCGCGTGCCCATAGGGACAACAGGTGAACTCCGGTGCATCACAAAGGTTTCCGGTACAACCCCAGAGTACTGCTAGGGGAACCGGTTCTATCCCGGAACTTCGGGTAGGGACACCGGGCCTAACACGGAGGGTCAGGTAGGAAGGGCGGGTCAAATCGCACGCACCCGTAGGAACAGCAGTTGTACCCTGGAGTACCGGTGGAGGTAGTGGTACTACTCCGGAGTACCGTCGAGGTTCACGGGTAATACCCCAGAGTACCGGGTGGAAGTACTGGTACTACCCCGGAGCGTCGGGAAGGGGCGCCAGGCCTACCCCGGAGCATCAGGTAGAGATACCAGGCCTACCCTGGAGGGTCAGGAAGGGAGGCCGGGTCTAACACCGCATGCCCGTAGGGACAACAGGTGAACTCCGGCGCATCACAAAGGTTTCCGGTACAACCCCAGAGTACTGCTAGGGGAACCGGTTCTATCCCGGAAGTTCGGGTAGGGACACCGGGCCTAACACGGAGGGTCAGGTAGGAAGGGCGGGTCAAATCCCACGCACCCGTAGGAACAGCAGTTGCACCCTGGAGTACCGGTGGAGGTAGTGGTACTACTCCAGAGTACCGACGAGGGTCACGGGTAATACCCCAGAGTACCGGGTGGGGGTACTGGTACTACCCCGGAGCGTCGGGAAGGGGCGCCAGGCCTACCCCGGAGCATCAGGTAGAGATACCAGGCCTACCCTGGAGGGTCAGGAAGGGAGGCCGGGTCTAACACCGCGTGCCCGTAGGGACAACAGGTGAACTCCGGCGCATCACAAAGGTTTCCGGTACAACCCCAGAGTACTGCTAGGGGAACCGGTTCTATCCCGGAATGTTGGGTAGGGACACCGGGCCTATCATGGATGGTCAGGTGGAAGGGTGGGTCAAATTCCACGCACCTGTAGGAACAGCAGTTGTACCACGGCGTACCGCCTGGAGGTACTGGTACTACCCCAGAGTTCGGATGAGGGTTACGGTTCCTACCCCAAAGTTCCCAGTGGGGGTACCAGTACTACCCCGGAGCATTGGGAAGGGGCGCCAGGCCTACCCCGGAGCATCAGGTAGAGATACCAGACCTACCCTGGAAGGTCAGGAAGGGAGTCCGGGTCTAACACCGCGTGCCTGTAGGGACAACAGGTGAACTCCGGCGCATCACAAAGGTTTCCGGTACAACCCCAGAGTACTGCTAGGGGAACCGGTTCTATCCCGGAATGTTGGGTAGGGACACCGGGCCTATCATGGATGGTCAGGTGGAAGGGTGGGTCAAATTTCACGCACCTGTAGGAACAGCAGTTGTACCACGGCGTACCGCCTGGAGGTACTGGTACTACCCCAGAGTTCGGATGAGGGTTACGGTTCCTACCCCAAAGTTCCCAGTGGGGGTACCAGTACTACCCCGGAGCATCGGGAAGGGGCGCCAGGCCTACCTCGGAGCATCAGGTAGAGATACCAGACCTACCCTGGAGGGTCAGGAAGGGAGGCCGGGTCTAACACCGCGTGCCCATAGGGACAACAGGTGAACTCCGGTGCATCACAAAGGTTTCCGGTACAACCCCAGAGTACTGCTAGGGGAACCGGTTCTATCCCGGAACTTCGGGTAGGGACACCGGGCCTAACACGGAGGGTCAGGTAGGAAGGGCGGGTCAAATCGCACGCACCCGTAGGAACAGCAGTTGTACCCTGGAGTACCGGTGGAGGTAGTGGTACTACTCCGGAGTACCGTCGAGGTTCACGGGTAATACCCCAGAGTACCGGGTGGAAGTACTGGTACTACCCCGGAGCGTCGGGAAGGGGCGCCAGGCCTACCCCGGAGCATCAGGTAGAGATACCAGGCCTACCCTGGAGGGTCAGGAATGGAGGCCGGGTCTAACACCGCGTGCCCGTAGGGACAACAGGTGAACTCCGGCGCATCACAAAGGTTTCCGGTACAACCCCAGAGTACTGCTAGGGGAACCGGTTCTATCCCGGAAGTTCGGGTAGGGACACCGGGCCTAACACGGAGGGTCAGGTAGGAAGGGCGGGTCAAATCCCACGCACCCGTAGGAACAGCAGTTGCACCCTGGAGTACCGGTAGAGGTAGTGGTACTACTTCAGAGTACCGACGAGGGTCACGGGTAATACCCCAGAGTACCGGGTGGAAGTACTGGTACTACCCCGGAGCGTCGGGAAGGGGCGCCAGGCCTACCCCGGAGCATCAGGTAGAGATACCAGGCCTACCCTGGAGGGTCAGGAAGGGAGGCCGGGTCTAACACCGCGTGCCTGTAGGGACAACAGGTGAACTCCGGCGCATCACAAAGGTTTCCGGTACAACCCCAGAGTACTGCTAGGGGAACCGGTTCTATCCCGGAATGTTGGGTAGGGACACCGGGCCTATCATGGATGGTCAGGTGGAAGGGTGGGTCAAATTCCACGCACCTGTAGGAACAGCAGTTGTACCACGGCGTACCGCCTGGAGGTACTGGTACTACCCCAGAGTTCGGATGAGGGTTACGGTTCCTACCCCAAAGTTCCCAGTGGGGGTACCAGTACTACCCCGGAGCATCGGGAAGGGGCGCCAGGCCTACCCCGGAGCATCAGGTAGAGATACCAGACCTACCCTGGAAGGTCAGGAAGGGAGTCCGGGTCTAACACCGCGTGCCTGTAGGGACAACAGGTGAACTCCGGCGCATCACAAAGGTTTCCGGTACAACCCCAGAGTACTGCTAGGGGAACCGGTTCTATCCCGGAATGTTGGGTAGGGACACCGGGCCTATCATGGATGGTCAGGTGGAAGGGTGGGTCAAATTTCACGCACCTGTAGGAACAGCAGTTGTACCACGGCGTACCGCCTGGAGGTACTGGTACTACCCCAGAGTTCGGATGAGGGTTACGGTTCCTACCCCAAAGTTCCCAGTGGGGGTACCAGTACTACCCCGGAGCATCGGGAAGGGGCGCCAGGCCTACCTCGGAGCATCAGGTAGAGATACCAGACCTACCCTGGAGGGTCAGGAAGGGAGGCCAGGTCTAACACCGCGTGCCCATAGGGACAACAGGTGAACTCCGGTGCATCACAAAGGTTTCCGGTACAACCCCAGAGTACTGCTAGGGGAACCGGTTCTATCCCGGAACTTCGGGTAGGGACACCGGGCCTAACACGGAGGGTCAGGTAGGAAGGGCGGGTCAAATCGCACGCACCCGTAGGAACAGCAGTTGTACCCTGGAGTACCGGTGGAGGTAGTGGTACTACTCCGGAGTACCGATGAGGGTCACGGGTAATACCCCAGAGTACCAGGTGGAAGTACTGGTACTACCCCGGAGCATCGGGAAGGGGCACCAGGCCTACCCCGGAGCATCAGGTAGAGATACCAGGCCTACCCTGGAAGGTCAGGAAGGGAGGCCGGGTCTAACACCGCGTGCCCGTAGGGACAACAGGTGAACTCCGGCGCATCACAAAGGTTTCCGGTACAACCCCAGAGTACTGCTAGGGGAACCGGTTCTATCCCGGAATGTTGGGTAGGGACACCGGGCCTATCATGGATGGTCAGGTGGAAGGGTGGGTCAAATTCCACGCACCTGTAGGAACAGCAGTTGTACCACGGCGTACCGCCTGGAGGTACTGGTACTACGCCAGAGTTCGGATGAGGGTTACGGTTCCTACCCCAAAGTTCCCAGTGGGGGTACCAGTACTACCCCGGAGCATTGGGAAGGGGCGCCAGGCCTACCCCGGAGCATCAGGTAGAGATACCAGACCTACCCTGGAAGGTCAGGAAGGGAGTCCGGGTCTAACACCGCGTGCCTGTAGGGACAACAGGTGAACTCCGGCGCATCACAAAGGTTTCCGGTACAACCCCAGAGTACTGCTAGGGGAACCGGTTCTATCCCGGAACTTCGGGTAGGGACACCGGGCCTAACACGTAGGGTCAGGTAGGAAGGGCGGGTCAAATCGCACGCACCCGTAGGAACAGCAGTTGTACCCTGGAGTACCGGTGGAGGTAGTGGTACTACTCCGGAGTACCGTCGAGGTTCACGGGTAATACCCCAGAGTACCGGGTGGAAGTACTGGTACTACCCCGGAGCGTCGGGAAGGGGCGCCAGGCCTACCCCGGAGCATCAGGTAGAGATACCAGGCCTACCCTGGAGGGTCAGGAAGGGAGGCCGGGTCTAACACCGCATGCCCGTAGGGACAACAGGTGAACTCCGGCGCATCACAAAGGTTTCCGGTACAACCCCAGAGTACTGCTAGGGGAACCGGTTCTATCCCGGAAGTTCGGGTAGGGACACCGGGCCTAACACGGAGGGTCAGGTAGGAAGGGCGGGTCAAATCCCACGCACCCGTAGGAACAGCAGTTGCACCCTGGAGTACCGGTGGAGGTAGTGGTACTACTCCAGAGTACCGACGAGGGTCACGGGTAATACCCCAGAGTACCGGGTGGGGGTACTGGTACTACCCCGGAGCGTCGGGAAGGGGCGCCAGGCCTACCCCGGAGCATCAGGTAGAGATACCAGGCCTACCCTGGAAGGTCAGGAAGGGAGGCCGGGTCTAACACCGCGTGCCCGTAGGGACAACAGGTGAACTCCGGCGCATCACAAAGGTTTCCGGTACAACCCCAGAGTACTGCTAGGGGAACCGGTTCTATCCCGGAAGTTCGGGTAGGGACACCGGGCCTAACACGGAGGGTCAGGTAGGAAGGGCGGGTCAAATCCCACGCACTTGTAGGAACAGCAGTTTTACCACAGCGTACCGCCTGGAGGTACTGGTACTACCCCAGAGTTCGGATGAGGGTTACGGTTCCTACCCCAAAGTTTCGAGTGGGGGTACCAGTACTACCCCGGAGCATCGGGAAGGGGCGCCAGGCCTACCCCGGAGCATCAGGTAGGGATAGCAGACCTACCCAGGAGGGTCAGGAAGGGAGGCCGGGTCTAACACCGCGTGCCCGTAGGGACAACAGGTGAACTCCGGCTCATCACAAAGGTTTCCGGTACAACCCCAGAGTACTGCTAGGGGAACCGGTTCTATCCTGGAACTTCGGGTAGGGACACCGGGCCTAACACGGAGGGTCAGGTAGGAAGGGCGGGTCAAATCCCACGCACCCGTAGGAACAGCAGTTGTACCCTGGAGTACCGGTGGAGGTAGTGGTACTACTCCGGAGTACCGTCGAGGTTCACGGGTAATACCCCAGAGTACCGGGTGGAAGTACTGGTACTACCCCGGAGCGTCGGGAAGGGGCGTCAGGGCTACCCCGGAGCATCAGGTAGAGATACCAGGCCTACCCTGGAGGGTCAGGAAGGGAGGCCGGGTCTAACACCGCGTGCCCGTAGGGACAACAGGTGAACTCCGGCGCATCACAAAGGTTTCCGGTACAACCCCAGAGTACTGCTAGGGGAACCGGTTCTATCCCGGAACTTCGGGTAGGGACACCGGGCCTAACACGGAGGGTCAGGTAGGAAGGCCGTGTCAAATCCCACGCACCCGTAGGAACAGCAGTTGTACCCTGGAGTACCGGTGGAGGTAGTGGTACTACTCCGGAGTACCGATGAGGGTCACGGGTAATACCCCAGAGTACCAGGTGGAAGTACTGGTACTACCCCAGAGCGTCGGGAAGGGGCGCCAGGCCTACCCCGGAGCATCAGGTAGAGATACCAGGCCTACCCTGGAGGGTCAGGAAGGGAGGCTGGGTCTAACACCGCGTGCCCGTAGGGACAACAGGTGAACTCCGGCGCATCACAAAGGTTTCCGGTACAACCCCAGAGTACTGCTAGGGGAACCGGTTCTATCCCGGAAGTTCGGGTAGGGACACCGGGCGTATTATGGAGGGTCGGGTAGGAAGAGCGGGTCAAATCCCACGCACCCGTAGGAACAGCAGTTGTACCCTGGAGTACCGGTGGAGGTAGTGGTACTACGCCAGAGTTCCGACGAGGGTTACGGGTAATAACCCAGAGTACCGGGTGGCGGTACTAGTACTACCCCATAGCGTCGGGAAGGGGTGCCAGGCCTATCCCGGAGCATCAGGTAGGAATACCAGGCCTACCCTGGAAGGTCAGGAAGGGAGGCCAGGTCTAACACCGCGTGCCCGTAGGGACAACAGGTGAACTCCGGCGCATCACAAAGGTTTCCGGTACAACCCCAGAGTACTGCTAGGGGAACCGGTTCTATCCCGGAAGTTCGGGTAGGGACACCGGGAGTATCATGGAGGGTCAGGTAGGAAGGGCGGGTCAAATCGCACGCACCCGTAGGAACAGCAGTTGTACCCTGGAGTACCGGTGGAGGTAGTGGTACTACTCCGGAGTACCGACGAGGGTCACGGGTAATACCCCAGAGTACCAGGTGGAAGTACTGGTACTACCCCGGAGCGTCGGGAAGGGGCGCCAGGCCTACCCCGGAGCATCAGGTAGAGATACCAGACCTACCCTGGAAGGTCAGGAAGGGAGGCCGGGTCTAACACCGCGTGCCCGTAGGGACAACAGGTGAACTCCGGCGCATCACAAAGTTTTCCGGTACAACCCCAGAGTACTGCTAGGGGAACCGGTTCTATCCCGGAATGTTGGGTAGGGACACCGGGCCTATCATGGATGGTCAGGTGGAAGGGTGGGTCAAATTCCACGCACCTGTAGGAACAGCAGTTGTACCACGGCGTACCGCCTGGAGGTACTGGTACTACCCCAGAGTTCGGATGAGGGTTACGGTTCCTACCCCAAAGTTCCCAGTGGGGGTACCAGTACTACCCCGGAGCATCGGGAAGGGGCGCCAGGCCTACCCCGGAGCATCAGGTAGAGATACCAGGCCTACCCTGGAGGGTCAGGAAGGGAGGCCGGGTCTAACACCGCGTGCCCGTAGGGACAACAGGTGAACTCCGGCGCATCACAAAGGTTTCCGGTACAACCCCAGAGTACTGCTAGGGGAACCGGTTCTATCCCGGAATGTTGGGTAGGGACACCGGGCCTATCATGGATGGTCAGGTGGAAGGGTGGGTCAAATTCCACGCACCTGTAGGAACAGCAGTTGTACCACGGCGTACCGCCTGGAGGTACTGGTACTACCCCAGAGTTCGGATGAGGGTTACGGTTCCTACCCCAAAGTTCCCAGTGGGGGTACCAGTACTACCCCGGAGCATCGGGAAGGGGCGCCAGGCCTACCCCGGAGCATCAGGTAGAGATACCAGACCTACCCTGGAAGGTCAGGAAGGGAGTCCGGGTCTAACACCGCGTGCCTGTAGGGACAACAGGTGAACTCCGGCGCATCACAAAGGTTTCCGGTACAACCCCAGAGTACTGCTAGGGGAACCGGTTCTATCCCGGAATGTTGGGTAGGGACACCGGGCCTATCATGGATGGTCAGGTGGAAGGGTGGGTCAAATTTCACGCACCTGTAGGAACAGCAGTTGTACCACGGCGTACCGCCTGGAGGTACTGGTACTACCCCAGAGTTCGGATGAGGGTTACGGTTCCTACCCCAAAGTTCCCAGTGGGGGTACCAGTACTACCCCGGAGCATCGGGAAGGGGCACCAGGCCTACCTCGGAGCATCAGGTAGAGATACCAGACCTACCCTGGAGGGTCAGGAAGGGAGGCCGAGTCTAACACCGCGTGCCCATAGGGACAACAGGTGAACTCCGGTGCATCACAAAGGTTTCCGGTACAACCCCAGAGTACTGCTAGGGGAACCGGTTCTATCCCGGAACTTCGGGTAGGGACACCGGGCGTATCATGGAGGGTCAGGTAGGAAGGGCGGGTCAAATCGCACGCACCCGTAGGAACAGCAGTTGTACCCTGGAGTACCGGTGGAGGTAGTGGTACTACTCCGGAGTACCGACGAGGTTCACGGGTAATACCCCAGAGTACCAGGTGGAAGTACTGGTACTACCCCGGAGCGTCGGGAAGGGGCGCCAGGCCTACCCCGGAGCATCAGGTAGAGATACCAGACCTACCCTGGAAGGTCAGGAAGGGAGTCCGGGTCTAACACCGCGTGCCTGTAGGGACAACAGGTGAACTCCGGCGCATCACAAAGGTTTCCGGTACAACCCCAGAGTACTGCTAGGGGAACCGGTTCTATCCCGGAAGTTCGGGTAGGGACACCGGGCCTAACACGGAGGGTCAGGTAGGAAGGGCGGGTCAAATCCCACGCACCTGTAGGAACAGCAGTTGTACCCTGGAGTACCGGTGGAGGTAGTGGTACTACTCCGGAGTACCGACGAGGGTCACGGGTAATACCCCAGAGTACCAGGTGGAAGTACTGGTACTACCCCAGAGCATCGGGAAGGGGCGGCAGGCCTACCCCGGAGCATCAGGTAGAGATACCAGGCCTACCCTGGAGGGTCAGGAAGGGAGGCCGGGTCTAACACCGCGTGCCCGTAGGGACAACAGGTGAACTCCGGCGCATCACAAAGGTTTCCGGTACAACCCCAGAGTACTGCTAGGGGAACCGGTTCTATCCCGGAAGTTCGGGTAGGGACACCGGGCCTAACACGGAGGGTCAGGTAGGAAGGGCGGGTCAAATCCCACGCACCCGTAGGAACAGCAGTTGCACCCTGGAGTACCGGTGGAGGTAGTGGTACTACTCCAGAGTACCGACGAGGGTCACGGGTAATACCCCAGAGTACCGGGTGGGGGTACTGGTACTACCCCGGAGCGTCGGGAAGGGGCGCCAGGCCTACCCCGGAGCATCAGGTAGAGATACCAGGCCTACCCTGGAGGGTCAGGAAGGGAGGCCGGGTCTAACACCGCGTGCCCGTAGGGACAACAGGTGAACTCCGGCGCATCACAAAGGTTTCCGGTACAACCCCAGAGTACTGCTAGGGGAACCGGTTCTATCCCGGAATGTTGGGTAGGGACACCGGGCCTATCATGGATGGTCAGGTGGAAGGGTGGGTCAAATTCCACGCACCTGTAGGAACAGCAGTTGTACCACGGCGTACCGCCTGGAGGTACTGGTACTACGCCAGAGTTCGGATGAGGGTTACGGTTCCTACCCCAAAGTTCCCAGTGGGGGTACCAGTACTACCCCGGAGCATCGGGAAGGGGCGCCAGGCCTACCCCGGAGCATCAGGTAGAGATACCAGGCCTACCCTGGAAGGTCAGGAAGGGAGGCCGGGTCTAACACCGTGTGCCCGTAGGGACAACAGGTGAACTCCGGCGCATCACAAAGGTTTCCGGTACAACCCCAGAGTACTGCTAGGGGAACCGGTTCTATCCCGGAATGTTGGGTAGGGACACCGGGCCTATCATGGATGGTCAGGTGGAAGGGTGGGTCAAATTCCACGCACCTGTAGGAACAGCAGTTGTACCACGGCGTACCGCCTGGAGGTACTGGTACTACCCCAGAGTTCGGATGAGGGTTACGGTTCCTACCCCAAAGTTCCCAGTGGGGGTACCAGTACTACCCCGGAGCATCGGGAAGGGGCACCAGGCCTACCCCGGAGCATCAGGTAGAGATACCAGACCTACCCTGGAAGGTCAGGAAGGGAGGCCGGGTCTAACACCGCGTGCCCGTAGGGACAACAGGTGAACTCCGGCGCATCACAAAGGTTTCCGGTACAACCCCAGAGTACTGCTAGGGGAACCGGTTCTATCCCGGAACTTCGGGTAGGGACACCGGGCCTAACACGGAGGGTCAGGTAAGAAGGGCGGGTCAAATCCCACGCACCCGTAGGAACAGCAGTTGCACCCTGGAGTACCGGTGGAGGTAGTGGTACTACTCCGGAGTACCGACGAGGGTCACAGGTAATACCCCAGAGTACCAGGTGGAAGTACTGGTACTACCCCGGAGCATCGGGAAGGGGCGCCAGGCCTACCCCGGAGCATCAGGTAGAGATACCAGGCCTACCCTGGAGGGTCAGGAAGGGAGGCCGGGTCTCACACCGCGTGCCGGTAGGGACAACAGGTGAACTCCGGCGCATCACAAAGGTTTCCGGTACAACCCCAGAGTACTGCTAGGGGAACCGGTTCTATCCCGGAACTTTGGGTAGGGACACCGGGCCTAACACGGAGGGTCAGGTAGGAAGGGCGGGTCAAATCCCACGCACCCGTAGGAACAGCAGTTGTACCCTGGAGTACCGGTGGAGGTAGTGGTACTACTCCGGAGTACCGACGAGGGTCACGGGTAATACCCCAAAGTTCCGAGTGGGGGTACCATTACTACCCCGGAGCGTCGGGAAGGGGCGCCAGGCCTACCCCGGAGCATCAGGTAGAGATACCAGGCCTACCCTGGAGGGTCAGGAAGGGAGGCCGGGTCTAACACCGCGTGCCCGTAGGGACAACAGGTGAACTCCGGCGCATCACAAAGGTTTCCGGTACAACCCCAGAGTACTGCTAGGGGAACCGGTTCTATCCCGGAACTTCGGGTAGGGACACCGGGCCTAACACGGAGGGTCAGGTGGAAGGGCGGGTCAAATCCCACGCACCCGTAGGAACAGCAGTTGTACCCTGGAGTACCGGTGGAGGTAGTGGTACTACTCCGGAGTACCGATGAGGTTCACGGGTAATACCCCAGAGTACCAGGTGGAAGTACTGGTACTACCCCGGAGCATCGGTAAGGGGTACCAGGCGTACCCCGGAGCATCAGGTAGAGATACCAGGCCTACCCTGGAAGGTCAGGAAGGGAGTCCGGGTCTAACACCGCGTGCCTGTAGGGACAACAGGTGAACTCCGGCGCATCACAAAGGTTTCCGGTACAACCCCAGAGTACTGCTAGGGGAACCGGTTCTATCCCGGAATGTTGGGTAGGGACACCGGGCCTATCATGGATGGTCAGGTGGAAGGGTGGGTCAAATTTCACGCACCTGTAGGAACAGCAGTTGTACCACGGCGTACCGCCTGGAGGTACTGGTACTACCCCAGAGTTCGGATGAGGGTTACGGTTCCTACCCCAAAGTTCCCAGTGGGGGTACCAGTACTACCCCGGAGCATCGGGAAGGGGCGCCAGGCCTACCTCGGAGCATCAGGTAGAGATACCAGACCTACCCTGGAGGGTCAGGAAGGGAGGCCGGGTCTAACACCGCGTGCCCATAGGGACAACAGGTGAACTCCGGTGCATCACAAAGGTTTCCGGTACAACCCCAGAGTACTGCTAGGGGAACCGGTTCTATCCCGGAACTTCGGGTAGGGACACCGGGCGTATCATGGAGGGTCAGGTAGGAAGGGCGGGTCAAATCGCATGCACCCGTAGGAACAGCAGTTGTACCCTGGAGTACCGGTGGAGGTAGTGGTACTACTCCGGAGTACCGATGAGGGTCACGGGTAATACCCCAGAGTACCGAGTGGAAGTACTGGTACTACCCCGGAGCATCGGGAAGGGGCACCAGGCCTACCCCGGAGCATCAGGTAGAGATACCAGGCCTACCCTGGAAGGTCAGGAAGGGAGGCCGGGTCTAACACCGCGTGCCCGTAGGGACAACAGGTGAACTCCGGCGCATCACAAAGGTTTCCGGTACAACCCCAGAGTACTGCTAGGGGAACCGGTTCTATCCCGGAACTTCGGGTAGGGACACCGGGCCTAACACGGAGGGTCAGGTAGGAAGGGCGGGTCAAATCGCACGCACCCGTAGGAACAGCAGTTGTACCCTGGAGTACCGGTGGAGGTAGTGGTACTACTCCGGAGTACCGTCGAGGTTCACGGGTAATACCCCAGAGTACCGGGTGGAAGCACTGGTACTACCCCGGAGCGTCGGGAAGGGGCGCCAGGCCTACCCCGGAGCATCAGGTAGAGATACCAGGCCTACCCTGGAGGGTCAGGAATGGAGGCCGGGTCTAACACCGCGTGCCCGTAGGGACAACAGGTGAACTCCGGCGCATCACAAAGGTTTCCGGTACAACCCCAGAGTACTGCTAGGGGAACCGGTTCTATCCCGGAAGTTCGGGTAGGGACACCGGGCCTAACACGGAGGGTCAGGTAGGAAGGGCGGGTCAAATCCCACGCACCCGTAGGAACAGCAGTTGCACCCTGGAGTACCGGTGGAGGTAGTGGTACTACTCCAGAGTACCGACGAGGGTCACGGGTAATACCCCAGAGTACCGGGTGGGGGTACTGGTACTACCACGGAGCGTCGGGAAGGGGCGCCAGGCCTACCCCGGAGCATCAGGTAGAGATACCAGGCCTACCCTGGAGGGTCAGGAAGGGAGGCCAGGTCTAACACCGCGTGCCCATAGGGACAACAGGTGAACTCCGGTGCATCACAAAGGTTTCCGGTACAACCCCAGAGTACTGCTAGGGGAACCGGTTCTATCCCGGAACTTCGGGTAGGGACACCGGGCCTAACACGGAGGGTCAGGTAGGAAGGGCGGGTCAAATCGCACGCACCCGTAGGAAGAGCAGTTGTACCCTGGAGTACCGGTGGAGGTAGTGGTACTACTCCGGAGTACCGATGAGGGTCACGGGTAATACCCCAGAGTACCAGGTGGAAGTACTGGTACTACCCCGGAGCATCGGGAAGGGGCACCAGGCCTACCCCGGAGCATCAGGTAGAGATACCAGGCCTACCCTGGAGGGTCAGGAAGGGAGGCCGGGTCTAACACCGCGTGCCCGTAGGGACAACAGGTGAACTCCGGCGCATCACAAAGGTTTCCGGTACAACCCCAGAGTACTGCTACGGGAACCGGTTCTATCCCGGAATGTTGGGTAGGGACACCGGGCCTATCATGGATGGTCAGGTGGAAGGGTGGGTCAAATTCCACGCACCTGTAGGAACAGCAGTTGTACCACGGCGTACCGCCTGGAGGTACTGGTACTACGCCAGAGTTCGGATGAGGGTTACGGTTCCTACCCCAAAGTTCCCAGTGGGGGTACCAGTACTACCCCGGAGCATCGGGAAGGGGCGCCAGGCCTACCCCGGAGCATCAGGTAGAGATACCAGACCTACCCTGGAAGGTCAGGAAGGGAGTCCGGGTCTAACACCGCGTGCCTGTAGGGACAACAGGTGAACTCCGGCGCATCACAAAGGTTTCCGGTACAACCCCAGAGTACTGCTAGGGGAACCGGTTCTATCCCGGAATGTTGGGTAGGGACACCGGGCCTATCATGGATGGTCAGGTGGAAGGGTGGGTCAAATTTCACGCACCTGTAGGAACAGCAGTTGTACCACGGCGTACCGCCTGGAGGTACTGGTACTACCCCAGAGTTCGGATGAGGGTTACGGTTCCTACCCCAAAGTTCCCAGTGGGGGTACCAGTACTACCCCGGAGCATCGGGAAGGGGCGCCAGGCCTACCTCGGAGCATCAGGTAGAGATACCAGACCTACCCTGGAGGGTCAGGAAGGGAGGCCGGGTCTAACACCGCGTGCCCATAGGGACAACAGGTGAACTCCGGTGCATCACAAAGGTTTCCGGTACAACCCCAGAGTACTGCTAGGGGAACCGGTTCTATCCCGGAAGTTCGGGTAGGGACACCGGGCCTAACACGGAGGGTCAGGTAGGAAGGGCGGGTCAAATCGCACGCACCCGTAGGAACAGCAGTTGTACCCTGGAGTACCGGTGGAGGTAGTGGTACTACTCCGGAGTACCGATGAGGGTCACGGGTAATACCCCAGAGTACCAGGTGGAAGTACTGGTACTACCCCGGAGCATCGGGAAGGGGCACCAGGCCTACCCCGGAGCATCAGGTAGAGATACCAGGCCTACCCTGGAAGGTCAGGAAGGGAGGCCGGGTCTAACACCGCGTGCCCGTAGGGACAACAGGTGAACTCCGGCGCATCACAAAGGTTTCCGGTACAACCCCAGAGTACTGCTAGGGGAACCGGTTCTATCCCGGAACTTCGGGTAGGGACACCGGGCCTAACACGTAGGGTCAGGTAGGAAGGGCGGGTCAAATCGCACGCACCCGTAGGAACAGCAGTTGTACCCTGGAGTACCGGTGGAGGTAGTGGTACTACTCCGGAGTACCGTCGAGGTTCACGGGTAATACCCCAGAGTACCGGGTGGAAGTACTGGTACTACCCCGGAGCGTCGGGAAGGGGCGCCAGGCCTACCCCGGAGCATCAGGTAGAGATACCAGGCCTACCCTGGAGGGTCAGGAATGGAGGCCGGGTCTAACACCGCGTGCCCGTAGGGACAACAGGTGAACTCCGGCGCATCACAAAGGTTTCCGGTACAACCCCAGAGTACTGCTAGGGGAACCGGTTCTATCCCGGAAGTTCGGGTAGGGACACCGGGCCTATCATGGAGGGTCAGGTAGGAAGGGCGGGTCAAATCCCACGCACCCGTAGGAACAGCAGTTGCACCCTGGAGTACCGGTGGAGGTAGTGGTACTACTCCAGAGTACCGACGAGGGTCACGGGTAATACCCCAGAGTACCGGGTGGAAGTACTGGTACTACCCCGGAGCGTCGGGAAGGGGCGCCAGGCCTACCCCGGAGCATCAGGTAGAGATACCAGGCCTACCCTGGAGGGTCAGGAAGGGAGGCCGGGTCTAACACCGCGTGCCCGTAGGGACAACAGGTGAACTCCGGCGCATCACAAAGTTTTCCGGTACAACCCCAGAGTACTGCTAGGGGAACCGGTTCTATCCCGGAAGTTCGGGTAGGGACACCGGGCCTAACACGGAGGGTCAGGTAGGAAGGGCGGGTCAAATCCCACGCACCCGTAGGAACAGCAGTTGCACCCTGGAGTACCGGTGGAGGTAGTGGTACTACTCCAGAGTACCGAAGAGGGTCACGGGTAATACCCCAGAGTACCGGGTGGGGGTACTGGTACTACCCCGGAGCGTCGGGAAGGGGCGCCAGGCCTACCCCGGAGCATCAGGTAGAGATACCAGGCCTACCCTGGAGGGTCAGGAAGGGAGGCCGGGTCTAACACCGCGTGCCCGTAGGGACAACAGGTGAACTCCGGCGCATCACAAAGGTTTCCGGTACAACCCCAGAGTACTGCTAGGGGAACCGGTTCTATCCCGGAATGTTGGGTAGGGACACCGGGCCTATCATGGATGGTCAGGTGGAAGGGTGGGTCAAATTCCACGCACCTGTAGGAACAGCAGTTGTACCACGGCGTACCGCCTGGAGGTACTGGTACTACCCCAGAGTTCGGATGAGGGTTACGGTTCCTACCCCAAAGTTCCCAGTGGGGGTACCAGTACTACCCCGGAGCATCGGGAAGGGGCGCCAGGCCTACCCCGGAGCATCAGGTAGAGATACCAGACCTACCCTGGAAGGTCAGGAAGGGAGTCCGGGTCTAACACCGCGTGCCTGTAGGGACAACAGGTGAACTCCGGCGCATCACAAAGGTTTCCGGTACAACCCCAGAGTACTGCTAGGGGAACCGGTTCTATCCCGGAATGTTGGGTAGGGACACCGGGCCTATCATGGATGGTCAGGTGGAAGGGTGGGTCAAATTCCACGCACCTGTAGGAACAGCAGTTGTACCACGGCGTACCGCCTGGAGGTACTGGTACTACGCCAGAGTTCGGATGAGGGTTACAGTTCCTACCCCAAAGTTCCCAGTGGGGGTACCAGTACTACCCCGGAGCATCGGGAAGGGGCGCCAGGCCTACCCCGGAGCATCAGGTAGAGATACCAGACCTACCCTGGAAGGTCAGGAAGGGAGGCCGGGTCTAACACCGCGTGCCCGTAGGGACAACAGGTGAACTCCGGCGCATCACAAAGGTTTCCGGTACAACCCCAGAGTACTGCTAGGGGAACCGGTTCTATCCCGGAACTTCGGGTAGGGACACCGGGCCTAACACGGAGGGTCAGGTAAGAAGGGCGGGTCAAATCCCACGCACCCGTAGGAACAGCAGTTGCACCCTGGAGTACCGGTGGAGGTAGTGGTACTACTCCGGAGTACCGACGAGGGTCACGGGTAATACCCCAGAGTACCAGGTGGAAGTACTGGTACTACCCCGGAGCATCGGGAAGGGGCGCCAGGCCTACCCCGGAGCATCAGGTAGAGATACCAGGCCTACCCTGGAGGGTCAGGAAGGGAGGCCGGGTCTCACACCGCGTGCCGGTAGGGACAACAGGTGAACTCCGGCGCATCACAAAGGTTTCCGGTACAACCCCAGAGTACTGCTAGGGGAACCGGTTCTATCCCGGAAGTTCGGGTAGGGACACCGGGCCTAACACGGAGGGTCAGGTAGGAAGGGCGGGTCAAATCCCACACACCCGTAGGAACAGCAGTTGTACCCTGGAGTACCGGTGGAGGTAGTGGTACTACTCCGGAGTACCGACGAGGGTCACGGGTAATACCCCAGAGTACCAGGTGGAAGTACTGGTACTACCCCAGAGCATCGGGAAGGGGCACCAGGCCTACCCCGGAGCATCAGGTAGAGATACCAGGCCTACCCTGGAGGGTCAGGAAGGGAGGCCGGGTCTAACACCGCGTGCCCGTAGGGACAACAGGTGAACTCCGGCGCATCACAAAGGTTTCCGGTACAACCCCAGAGTACTGCTAGGGGAACCGGTTCTATCCCGGAAGTTCGGGTAGGGACACCGGGCCTATCATGGATGGTCAGGTGGAAGGGCGGGTCAAATCCCACGCACCTGTAGGAACAGCATTTGTACCACGGCGTACCGCCTGGAGGTACTGGTACTACCCCAGAGTTCGGATGAGGGATACGGTTCCTACCCCAAAGTTCGCAGTGGGGGTACCAGTAATACCCCGGAGCATCGGGAAGGGGCACCAGGCCTACCCCGGAGCATCAGGTAGAGATACCAGGCCTACCCTGGAAGGTCAGGAAGGGAGGCCGGGTCTAACACCGCGTGCCCGTAGGGACAACAGGTGAACTCCGGCGCATCACAAAGGTTTCCGGTACAACCCCAGAGTACTGCTAGGGGAACCGGTTCTATCCCGGAACTTCGGGTAGGGACACCGGGCCTAACACGGAGGGTCAGGTAGGAAGGGCGGGTCAAATCCCACGCACCCGTAGGAACAGCAGTTGTACCCTGGAGTACCGGTGGAGGTAGTGGTACTACTCCGGAGTACCGACGAGGGTCACGGGTAATACCCCAAAGTTCCGAGTGGGGGTACCATTACTACCCCGGAGCGTCGGGAAGGGGCGCCAGGCCTACCCCGGAGCATCAGGTAGAGATACCAGGCCTACCCTGGAGGGTCAGGAAGGGAGGCCGGGTCTAACACCGCGTGCCCGTAGGGACAACAGGTGAACTCCGGCGCATCACAAAGGTTTCCGGTACAACCCCAGAGTACTGCTAGGGGAACCGGTTCTATCCCGGAACTTCGGGTAGGGACACCGGGCCTAACACGGAGGGTCAGGTGGAAGGGCGGGTCAAATCCCACGCACCCGTAGGAACAGCAGTTGTACCCTGGAGTACCGGTGGAGGTAGTGGTACTACTCCGGAGTACCGACGAGGTTCACGGGTAATACCCCAGAGTACCAGGTGGAAGTACTGGTACTACCCCGGAGCATCGGGAAGGGGTACCAGGCGTACCCCGGAGCATCAGGTAGAGATACCAGACCTACCCTGGAAGGTCAGGAAGGGAGTCCGGGTCTAACACCGCGTGCCTGTAGGGACAACAGGTGAACTCCGGCGCATCACAAAGGTTTCCGGTACAACCCCAGAGTACTGCTAGGGGAACCGGTTCTATCCCGGAATGTTGGGTAGGGACACCGGGCCTATCATGGATGGTCAGGTGGAAGGGTGGGTCAAATTTCACGCACCTGTAGGAACAGCAGTTGTACCACGGCGTACCGCCTGGAGGTACTGGTACTACCCCAGAGTTCGGATGAGGGTTACGGTTCCTACCCCAAAGTTCCCAGTGGGGGTACCAGTACTACCCCGGAGCATCGGGAAGGGGCGCCAGGCCTACCTCGGAGCATCAGGTAGAGATACCAGACCTACCCTGGAGGGTCAGGAAGGGAGGCCGGGTCTAACACCGCGTGCCCATAGGGACAACAGGTGAACTCCGGTGCATCACAAAGGTTTCCGGTACAACCCCAGAGTACTGCTAGGGGAACCGGTTCTATCCCGGAACTTCGGGTAGGGACACCGGGCGTATCATGGAGGGTCAGGTAGGAAGGGCGGGTCAAATCGCACGCACCCGTAGGAACAGCAGTTGTACCCTGGAGTACCGGTGGAGGTAGTGGTACTACTCCGGAGTACCGATGAGGGTCACGGGTAATACCCCAGAGTACCGAGTGGAAGTACTGGTACTACCCCGGAGCATCGGGAAGGGGCACCAGGCCTACCCCGGAGCATCAGGTAGAGATACCAGGCCTACCCTGGAAGGTCAGGAAGGGAGGCCGGGTCTAACACCGCGTGCCCGTAGGGACAACAGGTGAACTCCGGCGCATCACAAAGGTTTCCGGTACAACCCCAGAGTACTGCTAGGGGAACCGGTTCTATCCCGGAACTTCGGGTAGGGACACCGGGCCTAACACGTAGGGTCAGGTAGGAAGGGCGGGTCAAATCGCACGCACCCGTAGGAACAGCAGTTGTACCCTGGAGTACCGGTGGAGGTAGTGGTACTACTCCGGAGTACCGTCGAGGTTCACGGGTAATACCCCAGAGTACCGGGTGGAAGTACTGGTACTACCCCGGAGCGTCGGGAAGGGGCGCCAGGCCTACCCCGGAGCATCAGGTAGAGATACCAGGCCTACCCTGGAGGGTCAGGAATGGAGGCCGGGTCTAACACCGCGTGCCCGTAGGGACAACAGGTGAACTCCGGCGCATCACAAAGGTTTCCGGTACAACCCCAGAGTACTGCTAGGGGAACCGGTTCTATCCCGGAAGTTCGGGTAGGGACACCGGGCCTAACACGGAGGGTCAGGTAGGAAGGGCGGGTCAAATCCCACGCACCCGTAGGAACAGCAGTTGCACCCTGGAGTACCGGTGGAGGTAGTGGTACTACTCCAGAGTACCGACGAGGGTCACGGGTAATACCCCAGAGTACCGGGTGGGGGTACTGGTACTACCCCGGAGCGTCGGGAAGGGGCGCCAGGCCTACCCCGGAGCATCAGGTAGAGATACCAGGCCTACCCTGGAGGGTCAGGAAGGGAGGCCGGGTCTAACACCGCGTGCCTGTAGGGACAACAGGTGAACTCCGGCGCATCACAAAGGTTTCCGGTACAACCCCAGAGTACTGCTAGGGGAACCGGTTCTATCCCGGAATGTTGGGTAGGGACACCGGGCCTATCATGGATGGTCAGGTGGAAGGGTGGGTCAAATTCCACGCACCTGTAGGAACAGCAGTTGTACCACGGCGTACCGCCTGGAGGTACTGGTACTACCCCAGAGTTCGGATGAGGGTTACGGTTCCTACCCCAAAGTTCCCAGTGGGGGTACCAGTACTACCCCGGAGCATCGGGAAGGGGCGCCAGGCCTACCCCGGAGCATCAGGTAGAGATACCAGACCTACCCTGGAAGGTCAGGAAGGGAGTCCGGGTCTAACACCGCGTGCCTGTAGGGACAACAGGTGAACTCCGGCGCATCACAAAGGTTTCCGGTACAACCCCAGAGTACTGCTAGGGGAACCGGTTCTATCCCGGAATGTTGGGTAGGGACACCGGGCCTATCATGGATGGTCAGGTGGAAGGGTGGGTCAAATTTCACGCACCTGTAGGAACAGCAGTTGTACCACGGCGTACCGCCTGGAGGTACTGGTACTACCCCAGAGTTCGGATGAGGGTTACGGTTCCTACCCCAAAGTTCCCAGTGGGGGTACCAGTACTACCCCGGAGCATCGGGAAGGGGCGCCAGGCCTACCTCGGAGCATCAGGTAGAGATACCAGACCTACCCTGGAGGGTCAGGAAGGGAGGCCAGGTCTAACACCGCGTGCCCATAGGGACAACAGGTGAACTCCGGTGCATCACAAAGGTTTCCGGTACAACCCCAGAGTACTGCTAGGGGAACCGGTTCTATCCCGGAACTTCGGGTAGGGACACCGGGCCTAACACGGAGGGTCAGGTAGGAAGGGCGGGTCAAATCGCACGCACCCGTAGGAACAGCAGTTGTACCCTGGAGTACCGGTGGAGGTAGTGGTACTACTCCGGAGTACCGATGAGGGTCACGGGTAATACCCCAGAGTACCAGGTGGAAGTACTGGTACTACCCCGGAGCATCGGGAAGGGGCACCAGGCCTACCCCGGAGCATCAGGTAGAGATACCAGGCCTACCCTGGAAGGTCAGGAAGGGAGGCCGGGTCTAACACCGCGTGCCCGTAGGGACAACAGGTGAACTCCGGCGCATCACAAAGGTTTCCGGTACAACCCCAGAGTACTGCTAGGGGAACCGGTTCTATCCCGGAATGTTGGGTAGGGACACCGGGCCTATCATGGATGGTCAGGTGGAAGGGTGGGTCAAATTCCACGCACCTGTAGGAACAGCAGTTGTACCACGGCGTACCGCCTGGAGGTACTGGTACTACCCCAGAGTTCGGATGAGGGTTACGGTTCCTACCCCAAAGTTCCCAGTGGGGGTACCAGTACTACCCCGGAGCATTGGGAAGGGGCGCCAGGCCTACCCCGGAGCATCAGGTAGAGATACCAGACCTACCCTGGAAGGTCAGGAAGGGAGTCCGGGTCTAACACCGCGTGCCTGTAGGGACAACAGGTGAACTCCGGCGCATCACAAAGGTTTCCGGTACAACCCCAGAGTACTGCTAGGGGAACCGGTTCTATCCCGGAATGTTGGGTAGGGACACCGGGCCTATCATGGATGGTCAGGTGGAAGGGTGGGTCAAATTTCACGCACCTGTAGGAACAGCAGTTGTACCACGGCGTACCGCCTGGAGGTACTGGTACTACCCCAGAGTTCGGATGAGGGTTACGGTTCCTACCCCAAAGTTCCCAGTGGGGGTACCAGTACTACCCCGGAGCATCGGGAAGGGGCGCCAGGCCTACCTCGGAGCATCAGGTAGAGATACCAGGCCTACCCTGGAAGGTCAGGAAGGGAGGCCGGGTCTAACACCGCATGCCCATAGGGACAACAGGTGAACTCCGGCGCATCACAAAGGTTTCCGGTACAACCCCAGAGTACTGCTAGGGGAACCGGTTCTATCCCGGAACTTCGGGTAGGGACACCGGGCCTAACACGTAGGGTCAGGTAGGAAGGGCGGGTCAAATCGCACGCACCCGTAGGAACAGCAGTTGTACCCTGGAGTACCGGTGGAGGTAGTGGTACTACTCCGGAGTACCGTCGAGGTTCACGGGTAATACCCCAGAGTACCGGGTGGAAGTACTGGTACTACCCCGGAGCGTCGGGAAGGGGCGCCAGGCCTACCCCGGAGCATCAGGTAGAGATACCAGGCCTACCCTGGAGGGTCAGGAAGGGAGGCCGGGTCTAACACCGCATGCCCGTAGGGACAACAGGTGAACTCCGGCGCATCACAAAGGTTTCCGGTACAACCCCAGAGTACTGCTAGGGGAACCGGTTCTATCCCGGAAGTTCGGGTAGGGACACCGGGCCTAACACGGAGGGTCAGGTAGGAAGGGCGGGTCAAATCCCACGCACCCGTAGGAACAGCAGTTGCACCCTGGAGTACCGGTGGAGGTAGTGGTACTACTCCAGAGTACCGACGAGGGTCACGGGTAATACCCCAGAGTACCGGGTGGGGGTACTGGTACTACCCCGGAGCGTCGGGAAGGGGCGCCAGGCCTACCCCGGAGCATCAGGTAGAGATACCAGGCCTACCCTGGAAGGTCAGGAAGGGAGGCCGGGTCTAACACCGCGTGCCCGTAGGGACAACAGGTGAACTCCGGCGCATCACAAAGGTTTCCGGTACAACCCCAGAGTACTGCTAGGGGAACCGGTTCTATCCCGGAAGTTCGGGTAGGGACACCGGGCCTAACACGGAGGGTCAGGTAGGAAGGGCGGGTCAAATCCCACGCACTTGTAGGAACAGCAGTTTTACCACAGCGTACCGCCTGGAGGTACTGGTACTACCCCAGAGTTCGGATGAGGGTTACGGTTCCTACCCCAAAGTTTCGAGTGGGGGTACCAGTACTACCCCGGAGCGTCGGGAAGGGGCGCCAGGCCTACCCTGGAGCATCAGGTAGGGATAGCAGACCTACCCAGGAGGGTCAGGAAGGGAGGCCGGGTCTAACACCGCGTGCCCGTAGGGACAACAGGTGAACTCCGGCGCATCACAAAGGTTTCCGGTACAACCCCGGAGTACTGCTAGGGGAACCGGTTCTATCCCGGAATGTTGGGTAGGGACACCGGGCGTATCATGGAGGGTCAGGTAGGAAGGGCGGGTCAAATCCCACGCACCCGTAGGAACAGCAGTTGTACCCTGGAGTACCGGTGGAGGTAGTGGTACTACTCCGGAGTACCGATGAGGTTCACGGGTAATACCCCAGAGTACCGGGTGGGGGTACTGGTACTACCCCGGAGCATCGGGAAGGGGCACCAGGCCTACCCCGGAGCATCAGGTAGAGATACCAGACCTACCCTGGAAGGTCAGGAAGGGAGGCCGGGTCTAACACCGCGTGCCCGTAGGGACAACAGGTGAACTCCGGCGCATCACAAAGGTTTCCGGTACAACCCCAGAGTACTGCTAGGGGAACCGGTTCTATCCCGGAATGTTGGGTAGGGACACCGGGCCTATCATGGATGGTCAGGTGGAAGGGTGGGTCAAATTTCACGCACCTGTAGGAACAGCAGTTGTACCACGGCGTACCGCCTGGAGGTACTGGTACTACCCCAGAGTTCGGATGAGGGTTACGGTTCCTACCCCAAAGTTCCCAGTGGGGGTACCAGTACTACCCCGGAGCATCGGGAAGGGGCGCCAGGCCTACCTCGGAGCATCAGGTAGAGATACCAGACCTACCCTGGAGGGTCAGGAAGGGAGGCCAGGTCTAACACCGCGTGCCCATAGGGACAACAGGTGAACTCCGGTGCATCACAAAGGTTTCCGGTACAACCCCAGAGTACTGCTAGGGGAACCGGTTCTATCCCGGAACTTCGGGTAGGGACACCGGGCCTAACACGGAGGGTCAGGTAGGAAGGGCGGGTCAAATCGCACGCACCCGTAGGAACAGCAGTTGTACCCTGGAGTACCGGTGGAGGTAGTGGTACTACTCCGGAGTACCGATGAGGGTCACGGGTAATACCCCAGAGTACCAGGTGGAAGTACTGGTACTACCCCGGAGCATCGGGAAGGGGCACCAGGCCTACCCCGGAGCATCAGGTAGAGATACCAGGCCTACCCTGGAAGGTCAGGAAGGGAGGCCGGGTCTAACACCGCGTGCCCGTAGGGACAACAGGTGAACTCCGGCGCATCACAAAGGTTTCCGGTACAACCCCAGAGTACTGCTAGGGGAACCGGTTCTATCCCGGAATGTTGGGTAGGGACACCGGGCCTATCATGGATGGTCAGGTGGAAGGGTGGGTCAAATTCCACGCACCTGTAGGAACAGCAGTTGTACCACGGCGTACCGCCTGGAGGTACTGGTACTACGCCAGAGTTCGGATGAGGGTTACGGTTCCTACCCCAAAGTTCCCAGTGGGGGTACCAGTACTACCCCGGAGCATTGGGAAGGGGCGCCAGGCCTACCCCGGAGCATCAGGTAGAGATACCAGACCTACCCTGGAAGGTCAGGAAGGGAGTCCGGGTCTAACACCGCGTGCCTGTAGGGACAACAGGTGAACTCCGGCGCATCACAAAGGTTTCCGGTACAACCCCAGAGTACTGCTAGGGGAACCGGTTCTATCCCGGAATGTTGGGTAGGGACACCGGGCCTATCATGGATGGTCAGGTGGAAGGGTGGGTCAAATTTCACGCACCTGTAGGAACAGCAGTTGTACCACGGCGTACCGCCTGGAGGTACTGGTACTACCCCAGAGTTCGGATGAGGGTTACGGTTCCTACCCCAAAGTTCCCAGTGGGGGTACCAGTACTACCCCGGAGCATCGGGAAGGGGCGCCAGGCCTACCTCGGAGCATCAGGTAGAGATACCAGGCCTACCCTGGAAGGTCAGGAAGGGAGGCCGGGTCTAACACCGCATGCCCATAGGGACAACAGGTGAACTCCGGCGCATCACAAAGGTTTCCGGTACAACCCCAGAGTACTGCTAGGGGAACCGGTTCTATCCCGGAACTTCGGGTAGGGACACCGGGCCTAACACGTAGGGTCAGGTAGGAAGGGCGGGTCAAATCGCACGCACCCGTAGGAACAGCAGTTGCACCCTGGAGTACCGGTGGAGGTAGTGGTACTACTCCGGAGTACCGTCGAGGTTCACGGGTAATACCCCAGAGTACCGGGTGGAAGTACTGGTACTACCCCGGAGCGTCGGGAAGGGGCGCCAGGCCTACCCCGGAGCATCAGGTAGAGATACCAGGCCTACCCTGGAGGGTCAGGAAGGGAGGCCGGGTCTAACACCGCATGCCCGTAGGGACAACAGGTGAACTCCGGCGCATCACAAAGGTTTCCGGTACAACCCCAGAGTACTGCTAGGGGAACCGGTTCTATCCCGGAAGTTCGGGTAGGGACACCGGGCCTAACACGGAGGGTCAGGTAGGAAGGGCGGGTCAAATCCCACGCACCCGTAGGAACAGCAGTTGCACCCTGGAGTACCGGTGGAGGTAGTGGTACTACTCCAGAGTACCGACGAGGGTCACGGGTAATACCCCAGAGTACCGGGTGGGGGTACTGGTACTACCCCGGAGCGTCGGGAAGGGGCGCCAGGCCTACCCCGGAGCATCAGGTAGAGATACCAGGCCTACCCTGGAAGGTCAGGAAGGGAGGCCGGGTCTAACACCGCGTGCCCGTAGGGACAACAGGTGAACTCCGGCGCATCACAAAGGTTTCCGGTACAACCCCAGAGTACTGCTAGGGGAACCGGTTCTATCCCGGAAGTTCGGGTAGGGACACCGGGCCTAACACGGAGGGTCAGGTAGGAAGGGCGGGTCAAATCCCACGCACTTGTAGGAACAGCAGTTTTACCACAGCGTACCGCCTGGAGGTACTGGTACTACCCCAGAGTTCGGATGAGGGTTACGGTTCCTACCCCAAAGTTTCGAGTGGGGGTACCAGTACTACCCCGGAGCGTCGGGAAGGGGCGCCAGGCCTACCCTGGAGCATCAGGTAGGGATAGCAGACCTACCCAGGAGGGTCAGGAAGGGAGGCCGGGTCTAACACCGCGTGCCCGTAGGGACAACAGGTGAACTCCGGCGCATCACAAAGGTTTCCGGTACAACCCCAGAGTACTGCTAGGGGAACCGGTTCTATCCCGGAATGTTGGGTAGGGACACCGGGCGTATCATGGAGGGTCAGGTAGGAAGGGCGGGTCAAATCCCACGCACCCGTAGGAACAGCAGTTGTACCCTGGAGTACCGGTGGAGGTAGTGGTACTACTCCGGAGTACCGATGAGGTTCACGGGTAATACCCCAGAGTACCGGGTGGGGGTACTGGTACTACCCCGGAGCATCGGGAAGGGGCACCAGGCCTACCCCGGAGCATCAGGTAGAGATACCAGACCTACCCTGGAAGGTCAGGAAGGGAGGCCGGGTCTAACACCGCGTGCCCGTAGGGACAACAGGTGAACTCCGGCGCATCACAAAGGTTTCCGGTACAACCCCAGAGTACTGCTAGGGGAACCGGTTCTATCCCGGAAGTTCGGGTAGGGACACCGGGCCTAACACGGAGGGTCAGGTAGGAAGGGTGGGTCAAATCCCACGCACTTGTAGGAACAGCAGTTTTACCACAGCGTACCGCCTGGAGGTACTGGTACTACTCCGGAGTACCGATGAGCGTCACGGGTCATAGCCTAGAGTACCAGGTGGAAGTACTGGTACTACCCCAGAGCATCGGGAAGGGGCACCAGGCCTACCCCGGAGCATCAGGTAGAGATACCAGGCCTACCCTGGAGGGTCAGGAAGGGAGGCCGGGTCTAACACCGCGTGCCCATAGGGACAACAGGTGAACTCCGGCGCATCACAAAGGTTTCCGGTACAACCCCAGAGTACTGCTAGGGGAACCGGTTCTATCCCGGAAGTTCGGGTAGGGACACGGGGCGTATCATGGAGGGTCAGGTAGGAAGGGCGGGTCAAATCGCACGCACCCGTAGGAACAGCAGTTGTACCCTGGAGTACCGGTGGAGGTAGTGGTACTACTCCGGAGTACCGACGAGGGTCACGGGTAATACCCCAGAGTACCGGGTGGGGGTACTGGTACTACCCCGGAGCATCGGGAAGGGGCACCAGGCCTACCCCGGAGCATCAGGTAGAGATACCAGACCTACCCTGGAAGGTCAGGAAGGGAGGCCGGGTCTAACACCGCGTGCCTGTAGGGACAACAGGTGAACTCCGGCGCATCACAAAGGTTTCCGGTACAACCCCAGAGTACTGCTAGGGGAACCGGTTCTATCCCGGAACGTTGGGTAGGGACACCGGGCCTATCATGGAGGGTCAGGTGGAAGGGTGGGTCAAGTCCCACTCACCTGTAGGAACAGCAGTTGTACCACGGCGTACCGCCTGGAGGTACTGGTACTACGCCAGAGTTCGGATGAGGGTTACGGTTCCTACCTTAAAGTTTCGAGTGGGGGTACCAGTACTACCCCGGAGCATCGGGAAGGGGCGCCAGGCCTACCCCGGAGCATCAGGTAGGGATAGCAGACCTACCCAGGAGGGTCAGGAAGGGAGGCCGGGTCTAACACCGCGTGCCCGTAGGGACAACAGGTGAACTCCGGCTCATCACAAAGGTTTCCGGTACAACCCCAGAGTACTGCTAGGGGAACCGGTTCTATCCTGGAACTTCGGGTAGGGACACCGGGCCTAACACGGAGGGTCAGGTAGGAAGGGCGGGTCAAATCCCACGCACCCGTAGGAACAGCAGTTGTACCCTGGAGTACCGGTGGAGGTAGTGGTACTACTCCGGAGTACCGTCGAGGTTCACGGGTAATACCCCAGAGTACCGGGTGGAAGTACTGGTACTACCCCGGAGCGTCGGGAAGGGGCGCCAGGCCTACCTCGGAGCATCAGGTAGAGATACCAGGCCTACCCTGGAGGGTCAGGAAGGGAGGCCGGGTCTAACACCGCGTGCCCGTAGGGACAACAGGTGAACTCCGGCGCATCACAAAGGTTTCCGGTACAACCCCAGAGTACTGCTAGGGGAACCGGTTCTATCCCGGAAGTTCGGGTAGGGACACCGGGCCTAACACGGAGGGTCAGGTAGGAAGGCCGTGTCAAATCCCACGCACCCGTAGGAACAGCAGTTGTACCCTGGAGTACCGGTGGAGGTAGTGGTACTACTCCGGAGTACCGATGAGGGTCACGGGTAATACCCCAGAGTACCAGGTGGAAGTACTGGTACTACCCCAGAGCGTCGGGAAGGGGCGCCAGGCCTACCCCGGAGCATCAGGTAGAGATACCAGGCCTACCCTGGAGGGTCAGGAAGGGAGGCCGGGTCTAACACCGCGTGCCCGTAGGGACAACAGGTGAACTCCGGCGCATCACAAAGGTTTCCGGTACAACCCCAGAGTACTGCTAGGGGAACCGGTTCTATCCCGGAAGTTCGGGTAGGGACACCGGGCCTAACACGTAGGGTCAGGTAGGAAGGGCGGGTCAAATCCCACGCACCCGTAGGAACAGCAGTTGTACCCTGGAGTACCGGTGGAGGTAGTGGTACTACTCCGGACTACCATCGAGGTTCACGGGTAATACCCCAGAGTACCGGGTGGAAGTACTGGTACTACCCCGGAGCGTCGGGAAGGGGCGCCAGGCCTACCCCGGAGCATCAGGTAGAGATACCAGACCTACCCTGGAAGGTCAGGAAGGGAGGCCGGGTCTCACACCGCGTGCCCGTAGGGACAACAGGTGAACTCCGGCGCATCACAAAGGTTTCCGGTACAACCCCAGAGTACTGCT
Source organism: Buteo buteo (assembly GCF_964188355.1). Lineage (NCBI taxonomy): Eukaryota > Metazoa > Chordata > Aves > Accipitriformes > Accipitridae > Buteo > Buteo buteo. The sequence goes on along the minus strand of NW_027439207.1, from coordinate 610,057 downwards.
AGGGGAACCGGTTCTATCCCGGAAGTTCGGGTAGGGACACCGGGCGTATTATGGAGGGTCGGGTAGGAAGAGCGGGTCAAATCCCACGCACCCGTAGGAACAGCAGTTGTACCCTGGAGTACCGGTGGAGGTAGTGGTACTACGCCAGAGTTCTGACGAGGGTTACGGGTAATAACCCAGAGTACCGGGTGGCGGTACTAGTACTACCCCATAGCGTCGGGAAGGGGTGCCAGGCCTATCCCGGAGCATCAGGTAGGAATACCAGGCCTACCCTGGAAGGTCAGGAAGGGAGGCCAGGTCTAACACCGCGTGCCCGTAGGGACAACAGGTGAACTCCGGCGCATCACAAAGGTTTCCGGTACAACCCCAGAGTACTGCTAGGGGAACCGGTTCTATCCCGGAACTTCGGGTAGGGACACCGGGAGTATCATGGAGGGTCAGGTAGGAAGGGCGGGTCAAATCGCACGCACCCGTAGGAACAGCAGTTGTACCCTGGAGTACCGGTGGAGGTAGTGGTACTACTCCGGAGTACCGACGAGGGTCACGGGTAATACCCCAGAGTACCAGGTGGAAGTACTGGTACTACCCCGGAGCGTCGGGAAGGGGCGCCAGGCCTACCCCGGAGCATCAGGTAGAGATACCAGACCTACCCTGGAAGGTCAGGAAGGGAGGCCGGGTCTAACACCGCGTGCCCGTAGGGACAACAGGTGAACTCCGGCGCATCACAAAGGTTTCCGGTACAACCCCAGAGTACTGCTAGGGGAACCGGTTCTATCCCGGAAGTTCGGGTAGGGACACCGGGCTTATCATGGAGGGTCAGGTAGGAAGGGCGGGTCAAATCGCACGCACCCGTAGGAACAGCAGTTGTACCCTGGAGTACCGGTGGAGGTAGTGGTACTACTCCGGAGTACCGACGAGGGTCACGGGTAATACCCCAGAGTACCGGGTGGGGGTACTGGTACTACCCCGGAGCGTCGGGAAGGGGCGCCAGGCCTACCCCGGAGCAACAGGTAGAGATACCAGGCCTACCCTGGAAGGTCAGGAAGGGAGGCCGGGTCTAACACCGCGTGCCCGTAGGGACAACAGGTGAACTCCGGCGCATCACAAAGGTTTCCGGTACAACCCCAGAGTACTGCTAGGGGAACCGGTTCTATCCCGGAAGTTCGGGTAGGGACACCGGGCCTAACACGGAGGGTCAGGTAGGAAGGGCGGGTCAAATCCCACGCACTTGTAGGAACAGCAGTTTTACCACAGCGTACCGCCTGGAGGTACTGGTACTACCCCAGAGTTCGGATGAGGGTTACGGTTCCTACCCCAAAGTTTCGAGTGGGGGTACCAGTACTACCCCGGAGCGTCGGGAAGGGGCGCCAGGCCTACCCCGGAGCATTCAGGAAGAGATACCAGGCCTACCCTGGAGGGTCAGGAAGGGAGGCCGGGTCTAACACCACGTGCCCATAGGGACAACAGGTGAACTCCGGTGCATCACAAAGGTTTCCGGTACAACCCCAGAGTACTGCTAGGGGAACCGGTTCTATCCCGGAACTTCGGGTAGGGACACCGGGCCTAACACGGGGGGTCAGGTAGGAAGGGCGGGTCAAATCCCACGCACCCGTAGGAACAGCAGTTGTACCCTGGAGTACCGGTGGAGGTAGTGGTACTACTCCGGAGTACCGTCGAGGTTCACGGGTAATACCCCAGAGTACCGGGTGGAAGTACTGGTACTACCCCGTAGCGTCGGGAAGGGGTGCCAGGCCTACCCTGGAGAATCAGGTAGAGATACCAGGCCTACCCTGGTGGGTCAGGTAGGGAGGCCGGGTCTCACACCCCGTGCCCGTAGGGACAACAGGTGAACTCCGACGCATCACAAAGGTTTCCGGTACAACCCCAGAGTACTGCTAGGGGAACCGGTTCTATCCCGGAATGTTGGGTAGGGACACCGGGCCTATCATGGATGGTCAGGTGGAAGGGTTGGTCAAATCCCACGCACCTGTAGGAACAGCAGTTGTACCACGGCATACCGCCTGGAGGTACTGGTACTACCCCAGCGTTCGGATGAGGGTTACGGTTCCTACCCCAAAGTTCCGAGTGGCGGTACCAGTACTACCCCGGAGCATCGGGAAGAGGCGCCAGGCCTACCCTGAAGCATCAGGTAGGGATAGCAGACCTACCCTGGAAGGTCAGGAAGGGAGGCCGGGTCTAACACCGCGTGCCCGTAGGGACAACAGGTGAACTCCGGCGCATCACAAAGGTTTCCGGTACAACCCCAGAGTACTGCTAGGGGAACCGGTTCTATCCCGGAAGTTCGGGTAGGGACACCGGGCCTAACACGGAGGGTCAGGTGGAAGGGTGGGTCAAATCCCACGCACCTGTAGGAACAGCAGTTGTACCACGGCGTACCGCCTGGAGGTACTGGTACTACCCCAGAGTTCGGATGAGGGTTACGGTTCCTACCCCAAAGTTTCGAGTGGGGGTACCAGTACTAACCCGGAGCGTCGGGAAGGGGCGCCACGCATACCCCGGAGCATTCAGGAAGAGATACCAGGCCTACCCTGGAGGGTCAGGAAGGGAGGCCGGGTCTAACACCGCGTGCCCATAGGGACAACAGGTGAATTCCGGTGCATCACAAAGGTTTCCGGTACAACCCCAGAGTACTGCTAGGGGAACCGGTTCTATCCCGGAACTTCGGGTAGGGACACCGGGCCTAACACGGAGGGTCAGGTAAGAAGGGCGGGTCAAATCCCACGCACCCGTAGGAACAGCAGTTGCACCCTGGAGTACCGGTGGAGGTAGTGGTACTACTCCGGAGTACCGACGAGGGTCACGGGTAATACCCCAGAGTACCAGGTGGAAGTACTGGTACTACCCCGGAGCATCGGGAAGGGGCGCCAGGCCTACCCCGGAGCATCAGGTAGAGATACCAGGCCTACCCTGGAGGGTCAGGAAGGGAGGCCGGGTCTAACACCGCGTGCCCGTAGGGACAACAGGTGAACTCCGGCGCATCACAAAGGTTTCCGGTACAACCCCAGAGTACTGCTAGGGGAACCGGTTCTATCCCGGAATGTTGGGTAGGGACACCGGGCCTATCATGGATGGTCAGGTGGAAGGGTGGGTCAAATCCCACGCACCTGTAGGAACAGCAGTTGTACCCTGGAGTACCGGTGGAGGTAGTGGTACTACGCAAGAGTTCCGACGAGGGTTACGGGTAATACCCCAGAGTACCGGGTGGAAGTACTGGTACTACCCCGCAGCGTCGGGAAGGGGCGCCAGGCCTACCCCGGAGCATCAGGTAGAGATACCAGACCTACCCTGGAGGGTCAGGAAGGGAGGCCGGGTCTAACACCGCGTGCCCGTAGGGACAACAGGTGAACTCCGGCGCATCACAAAGGTTTCCGGTACAACCCCAGAGTACTGCTAGGGGAACCGGTTCTATCCCGGAAGTTCGGGTAGGGACACCGGGCCTAACACGGAGGGTCAGGTAGGAAGGGCGGGTCAAATCCCACGCACCCGTAGGAACAGCAGTTGTACCCTGGAGTACCGGTGGAGGTAGTGGTACTACTCCGGAGTACCGACGAGGGTCACGGGTAATACCCCAGAGTACCGGGTGGAAGTACTGGTACTACCCCGGAGCGTCGGGAAGGGGCGCCAGGCCTACCCCGGAGCATCAGGTAGAGATACCAGGCCTACCCTGGAAGGTCAGGAAGGGAGGCCGGGTCTCACACCGCGTGCCCGTAGGGACAACAGGTGAACTCCGGCGCATCACAAAGGTTTCCGGTACAACCCCAGAGTACTGGTAGGGGAACCGGTTCTATCCCGGAAGTTCGGGTAGGGACACCGGGCCTAACACGGAGGGTCAGGTAGGAAGGGTGGGTCAAATCCCACGCACCCGTAGGAACAGCAGTTGTACCCTGGAGTACCGGTGGAGGTAGTGGTACTACTCCGGAGTAGTGACGAGGGTCACGGGTAATACCCCAGAGTACCGGGTGGGGGTACTGGCACTACCCCGGAGCGTCGGGAAGGGGCGCCAGGCCTACCCCGGAGCATCAGGTAGAGATACCAGGCCTACCCTGGAGGGTCAGGAAGGGAGGCCGGGTCTAACACCGCGTGCCCGTAGGGACAACAGGTGAACTCCGGCGCATCACAAAGGTTTCCGGTACAACCCCAGAGTACTGCTAGGGGAACCGGTTCTATCCCGGAGATTTGGGTAGGGACACCGGGCCTATCATGGATGGTCAGGTGGAAGGGTGGGTCAAATTCCACGCACCTGTAGGAACAGCAGTTGTACCATGGCGTACCGCCTGGAGGTACTGGTACTACCCCAGAGTTCGGATGAGGGTTACGGTTCCTACCCCAAAGTTCCCAGTGGGGGTACCAGTACTACATCGGAGCATCGGGAAGGGGTGCCAGGGCTACCCCGGAGCATCAGGTAGAGATACCAGGCCTACCCTGGAGGGTCAGGAAGGGAGGCCGGGTCTAACACCGCGTGCCCGTAGGGACAACAGGTGAACTCCGGCGCATCACAAAGGTTTCCGGTACAACCCCAGAGTACTGCTAGGGGAACCGGTTCTATCCCAGAACGTTGGGTAGGGACACCGGGCCTATCATGGAGGGTCAGGTGGAAGGGTGGGTCAAATCCCACGCACCTGTAGGAACAGCAGTTGTACCACGGCGTACCGCCTGGAGGTACTGGTACTACGCCAGAGTTCGGATGAGGGTTACGGTTCCTATCCCAAAGTTTCGAGTGGGGGTACCAGTACTACCCCGGAGCATCGGGAAGGGGCGACAGGCCTACCCCGGAGCATCAGGTAGGGATAGCAGACCTACCCAGGAGGGTCAGGAAGGGAGGCCGGGTCTAACACCGCGTGCCTGTAGGGACAACAGGTGAACTCCGGCGCATCACAAAGGTTTCCGGTACAACCCCAGAGTACTGCTAGGGGAACCGGTTCTATCCCGGAACTTCGGGTAGGGACACCGGGCCTAACACGGAGGGTCAGGTAGGAAGGGCGGGTCAAATCCCACGCACCCGTAGGAACAGCAGTTGTACCCTGGAGTACCGGTGGAGGTACTGGTACTACTCCGGAGTACCGATGAGCGTCACGGGTAATACCCCAGAGTACCGGGTGGGGGTACTGGTACTACCCCGGAGCGTCGGGAAGGGGCGCCAGGCCTACCCCGGAGCATCAGGTAGAGATACCAGGCCTACCCTGGAGGGTCAGGAAGGGAGGCCGGGTCTAACACCGCGTGCCCGTAGGGACAACAGGTGAACTCCGGCGCATCACAAAGGTTTCCGGTACAACCCCAGAGTACTGCTAGGGGAACCGGTTCTATCCCGGAATGTTGGGTAGGGACACCGGGCCTATCATGGATGGTCAGGTGGAAGGGCGGGTCAAATCCCACGCACCTGTAGGAACAGCATTTGTACCACGGCGTACCGCCTGGAGGTACTGGTACTACCCAAGAGTTCGGATGAGGGATACGGTTCCTACCCCAAAGTTCCCAGTGGGGGTACCAGTAATACGCCGGAGCATCGGGAAGGGGCACCAGGCCTACCCCGGAGCATCAGGTAGAGATACCAGACCTACCCTGGAAGGTCAGGAAGGGAGTCCGGGTCTAACACCGCGTGCCTGTAGGGACAACAGGTGAACTCCGGCGCATCACAAAGGTTTCCGGTACAACCCCAGAGTACTGCTAGGGGAACCGGTTCTATCCCGGAAGTTCGGGTAGGGACACCGGGCCTAACACGGAGGGTCAGGTAGGAAGGGCGGGTCAAATCCCACACACCTGTAGGAACAGCAGTTGTACCCTGGAGTACCGGTGGAGGTACTGGTACTACTCCGGAATACCGATGAGCGTCACGGGTCATAGCCTAGAGTACCAGGTGGAAGTACTGGTACTACCCCAGAGCATCGGGAAGGGGCACCAGGCCTACCCCGGAGCATCAGGTAGAGATACCAGGCCTACCCTGGAGGGTCAGGAAGGGAGGCCGGGTCTAACACCGCGTGCCCGTAGGGACAACAGGTGAACTCCGGCGCATCACAAAGGTTTCCGGTACAACCCCAGAGTACTGCTAGGGGAACCGGTTCTATCCCGGAACGTTGGGTAGGGACACCGGGCCTATCATGGAGGGTCAGGTGGAAGGGTGGGTCAAATCCCACGCACCTGTAGGAACAGCAGTTGTACCAGGGCGTACCGCCTGGAGGTACTGGTACTACGCCAGAGTTCGGATGAGGGTTACGGTTCCTATCCCAAAGTTTCGAGTGGGGGTACCAGTACTACCCCGGAGCGTAGGGAAGGGGCGACAGGCCTACCCCGGAGCATCAGGTAGGGATAGCAGACCTACCCAGGAGGGTCAGGAAGGGAGGCCGGGTCTAACACCGCGTGCCTGTAGGGACAACAGGTGAACTCCGGCGCATCACAAAGGTTTCCGGTACAACCCCAGAGTACTGCTAGGGGAACCGGTTCTATCCCGGAAGTTCGGGTAGGGACACCGGGCCTAACACGGAGGGTCAGGTAGGAAGGGCGGGTCAAATCCCACGCACCCGTAGGAACAGCAGTTGTACCCTGGAGTACCGGTGGAGGTACTGGTACTACTCCGGAGTACCGATGAGCGTCACGGGTAATACCCCAGAGTACCGGGTGGGGGTACTGGTACTACCCCAGAGCGTCGGGAAGGGGCGCCAGGCCTACCCCGGAGCATCAGGTAGAGATACCAGGCCTACCCTGGAGGGTCAGGAAGGGAGGCCGGGTCTAACACCGCGTGCCCGTAGGGACAACAGGTGAACTCCGGCGCATCACAAAGGTTTCCGGTACAACCCCAGAGTACTGCTAGGGGAACCGGTTCTATCCCGGAATGTTGGGTAGGGACACCGGGCCTATCATGGATGGTCAGGTGGAAGGGTGGGTCAAATCCCACGCACCTGTAGGAACAGCAGTTGTACCCTGGAGTACCGGTGGAGGTAGTGGTACTACGCAAGAGTTCCGACGAGGGTTACGGGTAATACCCCAGAGTACCGGGTGGAAGTACTGGTACTACCCCGGAGCGTCGGGAAGGGGCGCCAGGCCTACCCCGGAGCATCAGGTAGAGATACCAGACCTACCCTGGAAGGTCAGGAAGGGAGGCCGGGTCTAACACCGCGTGCCCGTAGGGACAACAGGTGAACTCCGGCGCATCACAAAGGTTTCCGGTACAACCCCAGAGTACTGCTAGGGGAACCGGTTCTATCCCGGAGAGTTGGGTAGGGACACCGGGCCTATCATGGATGGTCAGGTGGAAGGGTGGGTCAAATTCCACGCACCTGTAGGAACAGCAGTTGTACCATGGCGTACCGCCTGGAGGTACTGGTACTACCCCAGAGTTCGGATGAGGGTTACGGTTCCTACCCCAAAGTTCCCAGTGGGGGTACCAGTACTACATCGGAGCATCGGGAAGGGGTGCCAGGGCTACCCCGGAGCATCAGGTAGAGATACCAGGCCTACCCTGGAGGGTCAGGAAGGGAGGCCGGGTCTAACACCGCGTGCCCGTAGGGACAACAGGTGAACTCCGGCGCATCACAAAGGTTTCCGGTACAACCCCAGAGTACTGCTAGGGGAACCGGTTCTATCCCAGAACGTTGGGTAGGGACACCGGGCCTATCATGGAGGGTCAGGTGGAAGGGTGGGTCAAATCCCACGCACCTGTAGGAACAGCAGTTGTACCACGGCGTACCGCCTGGAGGTACTGGTACTACGCCAGAGTTCGGATGAGGGTTACGGTTCCTATCCCAAAGTTTCGAGTGGGGGTACCAGTACTACCCCGGAGCATCGGGAAGGGGCGACAGGCCTACCCCGGAGCATCAGGTAGGGATAGCAGACCTACCCAGGAGGGTCAGGAAGGGAGGCCGGGTCTAACACCGCGTGCCTGTAGGGACAACAGGTGAACTCCGGCGCATCACAAAGGTTTCCGGTACAACCCCAGAGTACTGCTAGGGGAACCGGTTCTATCCCGGAACTTCGGGTAGGGACACCGGGCCTAACACGGAGGGTCAGGTAGGAAGGGTGGGTCAAATCCCACGCACCCGTAGGAACAGCAGTTGTACCCTGGAGTACCGGTGGAGGTAGTGGTACTACTCCGGAGTAGTGACGAGGGTCACGGGTAATACCCCAGAGTACCGGGTGGGGGTACTGGCACTACCCCGGAGCGTCGGGAAGGGGCGCCAGGCCTACCCCGGAGCATCAGGTAGAGATACCAGGCCTACCCTGGAGGGTCAGGAAGGGAGGCCGGGTCTAACACCGCGTGCCCGTAGGGACAACAGGTGAACTCCGGCGCATCACAAAGGTTTCCGGTACAACCCCAGAGTACTGCTAGGGGAACCGGTTCTATCCCGGAGATTTGGGTAGGGACACCGGGCCTATCATGGATGGTCAGGTGGAAGGGTGGGTCAAATTCCACGCACCTGTAGGAACAGCAGTTGTACCATGGCGTACCGCCTGGAGGTACTGGTACTACCCCAGAGTTCGGATGAGGGTTACGGTTCCTACCCCAAAGTTCCCAGTGGGGGTACCAGTACTACATCGGAGCATCGGGAAGGGGTGCCAGGGCTACCCCGGAGCATCAGGTAGAGATACCAGGCCTACCCTGGAGGGTCAGGAAGGGAGGCCGGGTCTAACACCGCGTGCCCGTAGGGACAACAGGTGAACTCCGGCGCATCACAAAGGTTTCCGGTACAACCCCAGAGTACTGCTAGGGGAACCGGTTCTATCCCAGAACGTTGGGTAGGGACACCGGGCCTATCATGGAGGGTCAGGTGGAAGGGTGGGTCAAATCCCACGCACCTGTAGGAACAGCAGTTGTACCACGGCGTACCGCCTGGAGGTACTGGTACTACGCCAGAGTTCGGATGAGGGTTACGGTTCCTATCCCAAAGTTTCGAGTGGGGGTACCAGTACTACCCCGGAGCATCGGGAAGGGGCGACAGGCCTACCCCGGAGCATCAGGTAGGGATAGCAGACCTACCCAGGAGGGTCAGGAAGGGAGGCCGGGTCTAACACCGCGTGCCTGTAGGGACAACAGGTGAACTCCGGCGCATCACAAAGGTTTCCGGTACAACCCCAGAGTACTGCTAGGGGAACCGGTTCTATCCCGGAACTTCGGGTAGGGACACCGGGCCTAACACGGAGGGTCAGGTAGGAAGGGCGGGTCAAATCCCACGCACCCGTAGGAACAGCAGTTGTACCCTGGAGTACCGGTGGAGGTACTGGTACTACTCCGGAGTACCGATGAGCGTCACGGGTAATACCCCAGAGTACCGGGTGGGGGTACTGGTACTACCCCGGAGCGTCGGGAAGGGGCGCCAGGCCTACCCCGGAGCATCAGGTAGAGATACCAGGCCTACCCTGGAGGGTCAGGAAGGGAGGCCGGGTCTAACACCGCGTGCCCGTAGGGACAACAGGTGAACTCCGGCGCATCACAAAGGTTTCCGGTACAACCCCAGAGTACTGCTAGGGGAACCGGTTCTATCCCGGAATGTTGGGTAGGGACACCGGGCCTATCATGGATGGTCAGGTGGAAGGGCGGGTCAAATCCCACGCACCTGTAGGAACAGCATTTGTACCACGGCGTACCGCCTGGAGGTACTGGTACTACCCAAGAGTTCGGATGAGGGATACGGTTCCTACCCCAAAGTTCCCAGTGGGGGTACTAGTAATACGCCGGAGCATCGGGAAGGGGCACCAGGCCTACCCCGGAGCATCAGGTAGAGATACCAGACCTACCCTGGAAGGTCAGGAAGGGAGTCCGGGTCTAACACCGCGTGCCTGTAGGGACAACAGGTGAACTCCGGCGCATCACAAAGGTTTCCGGTACAACCCCAGAGTACTGCTAGGGGAACCGGTTCTATCCCGGAACTTCGGGTAGGGACACCGGGCCTAACACGGAGGGTCAGGTAGGAAGGGCGGGTCAAATCCCACACACCTGTAGGAACAGCAGTTGTACCCTGGAGTACCGGTGGAGGTACTGGTACTACTCCGGAGTACCGATGAGCGTCACGGGTCATAGCCTAGAGTACCAGGTGGAAGTACTGGT